>NW_027224993.1:0-22500 GCF_041296235.1 Equus asinus
CAGTTTCAGAGGGTAGATATTTCAGGGTTGCTTTGTCCCCAGGGCTCCACGCCTTTGTGCTTTGTTTTTGCTTAAGGATTGCCACCTGAGGTAGCCTCTCTTGCCCATCTTCCTCAGTTTCAGAGGGTGGATTTCTCCGTGTTGCTTTTTCCCCAGGTCTCCACGCCCTTGTGTGTTTCTTTTGCTTAAAGATTGCCACCTGAGCTAGCCTCTGTTGCCCATCTTCGTCCGTTTCAGAGGCTGGATTTCTCAGTGTTGCCTTTTCGCCAGCTCCCCACGCCCTTGTGTGTTTCTTTTGCTTAAAGATTGTCACCTGAGCTAGGCACTGTTGCCCTGCTTCCTCAGTTTCAGAGGGTACCTTTTTCAGGGTTGCTTTTTGACCGGGTCTCCTCGCCATTGTATTTTTTTATTTTATTTTTTTTGCTTAAAGATTGCCACCTGAGCTAGCCTCTGTTGCGCTTCTTTCTCAGTTCTAGAGGGTAGATTTCTCCGTGTTGCTTTTTCCCCAGGTCTCCACGCACTTCCTTTTATTTTGCTTAAAAATTGCCACCTGAGCTAGCCTCTGTTGTCCATCTTCGTCGGTTTCAGAGGGTAGATTTCTCACTGTTGCTTTTTTGCCAGGTCTGCACGCCCTTGTGTTTTTTTTCTGCTTAAAGGTTGCAACCTGAGCTAGCTTCTTTTGCCCATGTTCCTCAGTTTCAGAGGGTGGATTTCTCCGTGTTGCTTTTTCCCCAGGCCTCCACGCCCTTGTGTGTTTCTTTTGCTTAACGATTGCCACCTGAGGTAGCCTCTGTAGCCCATCTTCGTCCCTTTCAGAGGTGGATTTCTCAGTGTTGCCTTTTCCCCAGCTCCCCACGCCCTTGTGTGTTTCTTTTGCTTAAAGATTGCCACCTGAAGCCAGCCTCTCTTGCCCATCTTCCTCAGTTTCAGAGGGTAGATATTTCAGGGTTGCTTTTTCCCCAGGTCCCCACGCCTTTGTGTTTTGTTTTTGCTTAACGATTGCCACCTGAGCTAGCCTCTCTTGCCCATGTTCCTCAGTTTCAGAGGGTAGATATTTCAGGGTTGCTTTGTCCCCAGGGCTCACGCCTTTGTGCTTTGTTTTTGCTTAAGGATTGCCACCTGAGGTAGCCTCTCTTGCCCATCTTCCTCAGTTTCAGAGGGTGGATTTCTCCGTGTTGCTTTTTCCCCAGGTCTCCACGCCCTTGTGTGTTTCTTTTGCTTAAAGATTGCCACCTGAGCTAGCCTCTGTTGCCCATCTTCGTCCGTTTCAGAGGGTGGATTTCTCAGTGTTGCCTTTTCGCCAGCTCCCCACGCCCTTGTGTGTTCTTTTGCTTAAAGATTGTCACCTGAGCTAGGCACTGTTGCCCTGCTTCCTCAGTTTCAGAGGGTACCTTTTTCAGGGTTGCTTTTTGACCGGGTCTCCTCGCCATTGTATTTTTTTATTTTATTTTTTTTGCTTAAGATTGCCACCTGAGCTAGCCTCTGTTGCGCTTCTTTCTCAGTTCTAGAGGGTAGATTTCTCCGTGTTGCTTTTTCCCCAGGTCTCCACGCACTTCCTTTTATTTTTCCTTAAAAATTGCCACCTGAGCTAGCCTCTGTTGTCCATCTTCGTCGGTTTCAGAGGGTAGATTTCTCACTGTTGCTTTTTTGCCAGGTCTGCACGCCCTTGTGTTTTTCTTCTGCTTAAAGGTTGCAACCTGAGCTAGCTTCTTTTGCCCATGTTCCTCAGTTTCAGAGGGTGGATTTCTCCGTGTTGCTTTTTCCCCAGGCCTCCACGCCCTTGTGTGTTTCTTTTGCTTAACGATTGCCACCTGAGGTAGCCTCTGTTGCCCATCTTCGTCCGTTTCAGAGGGTGGATTTCTCAGTGTTGCCTTTTCCCCAGCTCCCACGCCCTTGTGTGTTTCTTTTGCTTAAAGATTGCCACCTGAAGCCAGCCTCTCTTGCCCATCTTCCTCAGTTTCAGAGGGTAGATATTTCAGGGTTGCTTTTTCCCCAGGTCTCCACGCCTTTGTGTTTTGTTTTTGCTTAACGATTGCCACCTGAGCTAGCCTCTCTTGGCCATGTTCCTCAGTTTCAGAGGGTAGATATTTCAGGGTTGCTTTGTCCCCAGGGCTCCACGCCTTTGTGCTTTGTTTTTGCTTAAGGATTGCCACCTGAGGTAGCCTCTCTTGCCCATCTTCCTCAGTTTCAGAGGGTGGATTTCTCCGTGTTGCTTTTTCCCCAGGTCTCCACGCCCTTGTGTGTTTCTTTTGCTTAAAGATTGCCACCTGAGCTAGCCTCTGTTGCCCATCTTCGTCCGTTTCAGAGGCTGGATTTCTCAGTGTTGCCTTTTCGCCAGCTCCCCACGCCCTTGTGTGTTTCTTTTGCTTAAAGATTGTCACCTGAGCTAGGCACTGTTGCCCTGCTTCCTCAGTTTCAGAGGGTACCTTTTTCAGGGTTGCTTTTTGACCGGGTCTCCTCGCCATTGTATTTTTTTATCTTATTTTTTTTGCTTAAAGATTGCCACCTGAGCTAGCCTCTGTTGCCCATCTTCGTCCGTTTCAGAGGCTGGATTTCTCAGTGTTGCCTTTTCGCCAGCTCCCCACGCCCTTGTGTGTTTCTTTTGCTTAAAGATTGTCACCTGAGCTAGGCACTGTTGCCCTGCTTCCTCAGTTTCAGAGGGTACCTTTTTCAGGGTTGCTTTTTGACCGGGTCTCCTCGCCATTGTATTTTTTTATTTTATTTTTTTTGCTTAAAGATTGCCACCTGAGCTAGCCTCTGTTGCGCTTCTTTCTCAGTTCTAGAGGGTAGATTTCTCCGTGTTGCTTTTTCCCCAGGTCTCCACGCACTTCCTTTTATTTTTCCTTAAAAATTGCCACCTGAGCTAGCCTCTGTTGTCCATCTTCGTCGGTTTCAGAGGGTAGATTTCTCACTGTTGCTTTTTTGCCAGGTCTGCACGCCCTTGTGTTTTTCTTCTGCTTAAAGGTTGCAACCTGAGCTAGCTTCTTTTGCCCATGTTCCTCAGTTTCAGAGGGTGGATTTCTCCGTGTTGCTTTTTCCCCAGGCCTCCACGCCCTTGTGTGTTTCTTTTGCTTAACGATTGCCACCTGAGGTAGCCTCTGTTGCCCATCTTCGTCCGTTTCAGAGGGTGGATTTCTCAGTGTTGCCTTTTCCCCAGCTCCCCACGCCCTTGTGTGTTTCTTTTGCTTAAAGATTGCCACCTGAAGCCAGCCTCTCTTGCCCATCTTCCTCAGTTTCAGAGGGTAGATATTTCAGGGTTGCTTTTTCCCCAGGTCTCCACGCCTTTGTGTTTTGTTTTTGCTTAACGATTGCCACCTGAGCTAGCCTCTCTTGCCCATGTTCCTCAGTTTCAGAGGGTAGATATTTCAGGGTTGCTTTGTCCCCAGGGCTCCACGCCTTTGTGCTTTGTTTTTGCTTAAGGATTGCCACCTGAGGTAGCCTCTCTTGCCCATCTTCCTCAGTTTCAGAGGGTGGATTTCTCCATGTTGCTTTTTCCCCAGGTCTCCACGCCCTTGTGTGTTTCTTTTGCTTAAAGATTGCCACCTGAGCTAGCCTCTGTTGCCCATCTTCGTCCGTTTCAGAGGCTGGATTTCTCAGTGTTGCCTTTTCGCCAGCTCCCCACGCCCTTGTGTGTTTCTTTTGCTTAAAGATTGTCACCTGAGCTAGGCACTGTTGCCCTGCTTCCTCAGTTTCAGAGGGTACCTTTTTCAGGGTTGCTTTTTGACCGGGTCTCCTCGCCATTGTATTTTTTTATCTTATTTTTTTTGCTTAAAGATTGCCACCTGAGCTAGCCTCTGTTGCCCATCTTCGTCCGTTTCAGAGGCTGGATTTCTCAGTGTTGCCTTTTCGCCAGCTCCCCACGCCCTTGTGTGTTTCTTTTGCTTAAAGATTGTCACCTGAGCTAGGCACTGTTGCCCTGCTTCCTCAGTTTCAGAGGGTACCTTTTTCAGGGTTGCTTTTTGACCGGGTCTCCTCGCCATTGTATTTTTTTATTTTATTTTTTTTGCTTAAAGATTGCCACCTGAGCTAGCCTCTGTTGCGCTTCTTTCTCAGTTCTAGAGGGTAGATTTCTCCGTGTTGCTTTTTCCCCAGGTCTCCACGCACTTCCTTTTATTTTTCCTTAAAAATTGCCACCTGAGCTAGCCTCTGTTGTCCATCTTCGTCGGTTTCAGAGGGTAGATTTCTCACTGTTGCTTTTTTGCCAGGTCTGCACGCCCTTGTGTTTTTCTTCTGCTTAAAGGTTGCAACCTGAGCTAGCTTCTTTTGCCCATGTTCCTCAGTTTCAGAGGGTGGATTTCTCCGTGTTGCTTTTTCCCCAGGCCTCCACGCCCTTGTGTGTTTCTTTTGCTTAACGATTGCCACCTGAGGTAGCCTCTGTTGCCCATCTTTGTCCGTTTCAGAGGGTGGATTTCTCAGTGTTGCCTTTTCCCCAGCTCCCCACGCCCTTGTGTGTTTCTTTTGCTTAAAGATTGCCACCTGAAGCCAGCCTCTCTTGCCCATCTTCCTCAGTTTCAGAGGGTAGATATTTCAGGGTTGCTTTTTCCCCAGGTCCCCACGCCTTTGTGTTTTGTTTTTGCTTAACGATTGCCACCTGAGCTAGCCTCTCTTGCCCATGTTCCTCAGTTTCAGAGGGTAGATATTTCAGGGTTGCTTTGTCCCCAGGGCTCCACGCCTTTGTGCTTTGTTTTTGCTTAAGGATTGCCACCTGAGGTAGCCTCTCTTGCCCATCTTCCTCAGTTTCAGAGGGTGGATTTCTCCGTGTTGCTTTTTCCCCAGGTCTCCACGCCCCTGTGTGTTTCTTTTGCTTAAAGATTGCCACCTGAGCTAGCCTCTGTTGCCCATCTTCGTCCGTTTCAGAGGCTGGATTTCTCAGTGTTGCCTTTTCGCCAGCTCCCCACGCCCTTGTGTGTTTCTTTTGCTTAAAGATTGTCACCTGAGCTAGGCACTGTTGCCCTGCTTCCTCAGTTTCAGAGGGTACCTTTTTCAGGGTTGCTTTTTGACCGGGTCTCCTCGCCATTGTATTTTTTTATTTTATTTTTTTTGCTTAAAGATTGCCACCTGAGCTAGCCTCTGTTGCGCTTCTTTCTCAGTTCTAGAGGGTAGATTTCTCCGTGTTGCTTTTTCCCCAGGTCTCCACGCACTTCCTTTTATTTTTCCTTAAAAATTGCCACCTGAGCTAGCCTCTGTTGTCCATCTTCGTCGGTTTCAGAGGGTAGATTTCTCACTGTTGCTTTTTTGCCAGGTCTGCACGCCCTTGTGTTTTTCTTCTGCTTAAAGGTTGCAACCTGAGCTAGCTTCTTTTGCCCATGTTCCTCAGTTTCAGAGGGTGGATTTCTCCGTGTTGCTTTTTCCCCAGGCCTCCACGCCCTTGTGTGTTTCTTTTGCTTAACGATTGCCACCTGAGGTAGCCTCTGTTGCCCATCTTCGTCCGTTTCAGAGGGTGGATTTCTCAGTGTTGCCTTTTCCCCAGCTCCCCACGCCCTTGTGTGTTTCTTTTGCTTAAAGATTGCCACCTGAAGCCAGCCTCTCTTGCCCATCTTCCTCAGTTTCAGAGGGTAGATATTTCAGGGTTGCTTTTTCCCCAGGTCTCCACGCCTTTGTGTTTTGTTTTTGCTTAACGATTGCCACCTGAGCTAGCCTCTCTTGCCCATGTTCCTCAGTTTCAGAGGGTAGATATTTCAGGGTTGCTTTGTCCCCAGGGCTCCACGCCTTTGTGCTTTGTTTTTGCTTAAGGATTGCCACCTGAGGTAGCCTCTCTTGCCCATCTTCCTCAGTTTCAGAGGGTGGATTTCTCCATGTTGCTTTTTCCCCAGGTCTCCACGCCCTTGTGTGTTTCTTTTGCTTAAAGATTGCCACCTGAGCTAGCCTCTGTTGCCCATCTTCGTCCGTTTCAGAGGGTGGATTTCTCAGTGTTGCCTTTTCGCCAGCTCCCCACGCCCTTGTGTGTTTCTTTTGCTTAAAGATTGTCACCTGAGCTAGGCACTGTTGCCCTGCTTCCTCAGTTTCAGAGGGTACCTTTTTCAGGGTTGCTTTTTGACCGGGTCTCCTCGCCATTGTATTTTTTTATCTTATTTTTTTTGCTTAAAGATTGCCACCTGAGCTAGCCTCTGTTGCCCATCTTCGTCCGTTTCAGAGGCTGGATTTCTCAGTGTTGCCTTTTCGCCAGCTCCCCACGCCCTTGTGTGTTTCTTTTGCTTAAAGATTGTCACCTGAGCTAGGCACTGTTGCCCTGCTTCCTCAGTTTCAGAGGGTACCTTTTTCAGGGTTGCTTTTTGACCGGGTCTCCTCGCCATTGTATTTTTTTATTTTATTTTTTTTGCTTAAAGATTGCCACCTGAGCTAGCCTCTGTTGCGCTTCTTTCTCAGTTCTAGAGGGTAGATTTCTCCGTGTTGCTTTTTCCCCAGGTCTCCACGCACTTCCTTTTATTTTTCCTTAAAAATTGCCACCTGAGCTAGCCTCTGTTGTCCATCTTCGTCGGTTTCAGAGGGTAGATTTCTCACTGTTGCTTTTTTGCCAGGTCTGCACGCCCTTGTGTTTTTCTTCTGCTTAAAGGTTGCAACCTGAGCTAGCTTCTTTTGCCCATGTTCCTCAGTTTCAGAGGGTGGATTTCTCCGTGTTGCTTTTTCCCCAGGCCTCCACGCCCTTGTGTGTTTCTTTTGCTTAACGATTGCCACCTGAGGTAGCCTCTGTTGCCCATCTTTGTCCGTTTCAGAGGGTGGATTTCTCAGTGTTGCCTTTTCCCCAGCTCCCCACGCCCTTGTGTGTTTCTTTTGCTTAAAGATTGCCACCTGAAGCCAGCCTCTCTTGCCCATCTTCCTCAGTTTCAGAGGGTAGATATTTCAGGGTTGCTTTTTCCCCAGGTCCCCACGCCTTTGTGTTTTGTTTTTGCTTAACGATTGCCACCTGAGCTAGCCTCTCTTGCCCATGTTCCTCAGTTTCAGAGGGTAGATATTTCAGGGTTGCTTTGTCCCCAGGGCTCCACGCCTTTGTGCTTTGTTTTTGCTTAAGGATTGCCACCTGAGGTAGCCTCTCTTGCCCATCTTCCTCAGTTTCAGAGGGTGGATTTCTCCGTGTTGCTTTTTCCCCAGGTCTCCACGCCCCTGTGTGTTTCTTTTGCTTAAAGATTGCCACCTGAGCTAGCCTCTGTTGCCCATCTTCGTCCGTTTCAGAGGCTGGATTTCTCAGTGTTGCCTTTTCGCCAGCTCCCCACGCCCTTGTGTGTTTCTTTTGCTTAAAGATTGTCACCTGAGCTAGGCACTGTTGCCCTGCTTCCTCAGTTTCAGAGGGTACCTTTTTCAGGGTTGCTTTTTGACCGGGTCTCCTCGCCATTGTATTTTTTTATTTTATTTTTTTTGCTTAAAGATTGCCACCTGAGCTAGCCTCTGTTGCGCTTCTTTCTCAGTTCTAGAGGGTAGATTTCTCCGTGTTGCTTTTTCCCCAGGTCTCCACGCACTTCCTTTTATTTTTCCTTAAAAATTGCCACCTGAGCTAGCCTCTGTTGTCCATCTTCGTCGGTTTCAGAGGGTAGATTTCTCACTGTTGCTTTTTTGCCAGGTCTGCACGCCCTTGTGTTTTTCTTCTGCTTAAAGGTTGCAACCTGAGCTAGCTTCTTTTGCCCATGTTCCTCAGTTTCAGAGGGTGGATTTCTCCGTGTTGCTTTTTCCCCAGGCCTCCACGCCCTTGTGTGTTTCTTTTGCTTAACGATTGCCACCTGAGGTAGCCTCTGTTGCCCATCTTCGTCCGTTTCAGAGGCTGGATTTCTCAGTGTTGCCTTTTCGCCAGCTCCCCACGCCCTTGTGTGTTTCTTTTGCTTAAAGATTGTCACCTGAGCTAGGCACTGTTGCCCTGCTTCCTCAGTTTCAGAGGGTACCTTTTTCAGGGTTGCTTTTTGACCGGGTCTCCTCGCCATTGTATTTTTTTATTTTATTTTTTTTGCTTAAAGATTGCCACCTGAGCTAGCCTCTGTTGCGCTTCTTTCTCAGTTCTAGAGGGTAGATTTCTCCGTGTTGCTTTTTCCCCAGGTCTCCACGCACTTCCTTTTATTTTTCCTTAAAAATTGCCACCTGAGCTAGCCTCTGTTGTCCATCTTCGTCGGTTTCAGAGGGTAGATTTCTCACTGTTGCTTTTTTGCCAGGTCTGCACGCCCTTGTGTTTTTCTTCTGCTTAAAGGTTGCAACCTGAGCTAGCTTCTTTTGCCCATGTTCCTCAGTTTCAGAGGGTGGATTTCTCCGTGTTGCTTTTTCCCCAGGCCTCCACGCCCTTGTGTGTTTCTTTTGCTTAACGATTGCCACCTGAGGTAGCCTCTGTTGCCCATCTTCGTCCGTTTCAGAGGGTGGATTTCTCAGTGTTGCCTTTTCCCCAGCTCCCCACGCCCTTGTGTGTTTCTTTTGCTTAAAGATTGCCACCTGAAGCCAGCCTCTCTTGCCCATCTTCCTCAGTTTCAGAGGGTAGATATTTCAGGGTTGCTTTTTCCCCAGGTCTCCACGCCTTTGTGTTTTGTTTTTGCTTAACGATTGCCACCTGAGCTAGCCTCTCTTGCCCATGTTCCTCAGTTTCAGAGGGTAGATATTTCAGGGTTGCTTTGTCCCCAGGGCTCCACGCCTTTGTGCTTTGTTTTTGCTTAAGGATTGCCACCTGAGGTAGCCTCTCTTGCCCATCTTCCTCAGTTTCAGAGGGTGGATTTCTCCATGTTGCTTTTTCCCCAGGTCTCCACGCCCTTGTGTGTTTCTTTTGCTTAAAGATTGCCACCTGAGCTAGCCTCTGTTGCCCATCTTCGTCCGTTTCAGAGGGTGGATTTCTCAGTGTTGCCTTTTCGCCAGCTCCCCACGCCCTTGTGTGTTTCTTTTGCTTAAAGATTGTCACCTGAGCTAGGCACTGTTGCCCTGCTTCCTCAGTTTCAGAGGGTACCTTTTTCAGGGTTGCTTTTTGACCGGGTCTCCTCGCCATTGTATTTTTTTATCTTATTTTTTTTGCTTAAAGATTGCCACCTGAGCTAGCCTCTGTTGCCCATCTTCGTCCGTTTCAGAGGCTGGATTTCTCAGTGTTGCCTTTTCGCCAGCTCCCCACGCCCTTGTGTGTTTCTTTTGCTTAAAGATTGTCACCTGAGCTAGGCACTGTTGCCCTGCTTCCTCAGTTTCAGAGGGTACCTTTTTCAGGGTTGCTTTTTGACCGGGTCTCCTCGCCATTGTATTTTTTTATTTTATTTTTTTTGCTTAAAGATTGCCACCTGAGCTAGCCTCTGTTGCGCTTCTTTCTCAGTTCTAGAGGGTAGATTTCTCCGTGTTGCTTTTTCCCCAGGTCTCCACGCACTTCCTTTTATTTTTCCTTAAAAATTGCCACCTGAGCTAGCCTCTGTTGTCCATCTTCGTCGGTTTCAGAGGGTAGATTTCTCACTGTTGCTTTTTTGCCAGGTCTGCACGCCCTTGTGTTTTTCTTCTGCTTAAAGGTTGCAACCTGAGCTAGCTTCTTTTGCCCATGTTCCTCAGTTTCAGAGGGTGGATTTCTCCGTGTTGCTTTTTCCCCAGGCCTCCACGCCCTTGTGTGTTTCTTTTGCTTAACGATTGCCACCTGAGGTAGCCTCTGTTGCCCATCTTTGTCCGTTTCAGAGGGTGGATTTCTCAGTGTTGCCTTTTCCCCAGCTCCCCACGCCCTTGTGTGTTTCTTTTGCTTAAAGATTGCCACCTGAAGCCAGCCTCTCTTGCCCATCTTCCTCAGTTTCAGAGGGTAGATATTTCAGGGTTGCTTTTTCCCCAGGTCCCCACGCCTTTGTGTTTTGTTTTTGCTTAACGATTGCCACCTGAGCTAGCCTCTCTTGCCCATGTTCCTCAGTTTCAGAGGGTAGATATTTCAGGGTTGCTTTGTCCCCAGGGCTCCACGCCTTTGTGCTTTGTTTTTGCTTAAGGATTGCCACCTGAGGTAGCCTCTCTTGCCCATCTTCCTCAGTTTCAGAGGGTGGATTTCTCCGTGTTGCTTTTTCCCCAGGTCTCCACGCCCCTGTGTGTTTCTTTTGCTTAAAGATTGCCACCTGAGCTAGCCTCTGTTGCCCATCTTCGTCCGTTTCAGAGGCTGGATTTCTCAGTGTTGCCTTTTCGCCAGCTCCCCACGCCCTTGTGTGTTTCTTTTGCTTAAAGATTGTCACCTGAGCTAGGCACTGTTGCCCTGCTTCCTCAGTTTCAGAGGGTACCTTTTTCAGGGTTGCTTTTTGACCGGGTCTCCTCGCCATTGTATTTTTTTATTTTATTTTTTTTGCTTAAAGATTGCCACCTGAGCTAGCCTCTGTTGCGCTTCTTTCTCAGTTCTAGAGGGTAGATTTCTCCGTGTTGCTTTTTCCCCAGGTCTCCACGCACTTCCTTTTATTTTTCCTTAAAAATTGCCACCTGAGCTAGCCTCTGTTGTCCATCTTCGTCGGTTTCAGAGGGTAGATTTCTCACTGTTGCTTTTTTGCCAGGTCTGCACGCCCTTGTGTTTTTCTTCTGCTTAAAGGTTGCAACCTGAGCTAGCTTCTTTTGCCCATGTTCCTCAGTTTCAGAGGGTGGATTTCTCCGTGTTGCTTTTTCCCCAGGCCTCCACGCCCTTGTGTGTTTCTTTTGCTTAACGATTGCCACCTGAGGTAGCCTCTGTTGCCCATCTTCGTCCGTTTCAGAGGGTGGATTTCTCAGTGTTGCCTTTTCCCCAGCTCCCCACGCCCTTGTGTGTTTCTTTTGCTTAAAGATTGCCACCTGAAGCCAGCCTCTCTTGCCCATCTTCCTCAGTTTCAGAGGGTAGATATTTCAGGGTTGCTTTTTCCCCAGGTCTCCACGCCTTTGTGTTTTGTTTTTGCTTAACGATTGCCACCTGAGCTAGCCTCTCTTGCCCATGTTCCTCAGTTTCAGAGGGTAGATATTTCAGGGTTGCTTTGTCCCCAGGGCTCCACGCCTTTGTGCTTTGTTTTTGCTTAAGGATTGCCACCTGAGGTAGCCTCTCTTGCCCATCTTCCTCAGTTTCAGAGGGTGGATTTCTCCGTGTTGCTTTTTCCCCAGGTCTCCACGCCCTTGTGTGTTTCTTTTGCTTAAAGATTGCCACCTGAGCTAGCCTCTGTTGCCCATCTTCGTCCGTTTCAGAGGCTGGATTTCTCAGTGTTGCCTTTTCGCCAGCTCCCCACGCCCTTGTGTGTTTCTTTTGCTTAAAGATTGTCACCTGAGCTAGGCACTGTTGCCCTGCTTCCTCAGTTTCAGAGGGTACCTTTTTCAGGGTTGCTTTTTGACCGGGTCTCCTCGCCATTGTATTTTTTTATCTTATTTTTTTTGCTTAAAGATTGCCACCTGAGCTAGCCTCTGTTGCCCATCTTCGTCCGTTTCAGAGGCTGGATTTCTCAGTGTTGCCTTTTCGCCAGCTCCCCACGCCCTTGTGTGTTTCTTTTGCTTAAAGATTGTCACCTGAGCTAGGCACTGTTGCCCTGCTTCCTCAGTTTCAGAGGGTACCTTTTTCAGGGTTGCTTTTTGACCGGGTCTCCTCGCCATTGTTTTTTTTTATTTTATTTTTTTTGCTTAAAGATTGCCACCTGAGCTAGACTCTGTTGCGCTTCTTTCTCAGTTCTAGAGGGTAGATTTCTCCGTGTTGCTTTTTCCCCAGGTCTCCACGCACTTCCTTTTATTTTTCCTTAAAAATTGCCACCTGAGCTAGCCTCTGTTGTCCATCTTCGTCGGTTTCAGAGGGTAGATTTCTCACTGTTGCTTTTTTGCCAGGTCTGCACGCCCTTGTGTTTTTTTTCTGCTTAAAGGTTGCAACCTGAGCTAGCTTCTTTTGCCCATGTTCCTCAGTTTCAGAGGGTGGATTTCTCCGTGTTGCTTTTTCCCCAGGCCTCCACGCCCTTGTGTGTTTCTTTTGCTTAACGATTGCCACCTGAGGTAGCCTCTGTAGCCCATCTTCGTCCCTTTCAGAGGGTGGATTTCTCAGTGTTGCCTTTTCCCCAGCTCCCCACGCCCTTGTGTGTTTCTTTTGCTTAAAGATTGCCACCTGAAGCCAGCCTCTCTTGCCCATCTTCCTCAGTTTCAGAGGGTAGATATTTCAGGGTTGCTTTTTCCCCAGGTCCCCACGCCTTTGTGTTTTGTTTTTGCTTAACGATTGCCACCTGAGCTAGCCTCTCTTGCCCATGTTCCTCAGTTTCAGAGGGTAGATATTTCAGGGTTGCTTTGTCCCCAGGGCTCCACGCCTTTGTGCTTTGTTTTTGCTTAAGGATTGCCACCTGAGGTAGCCTCTCTTGCCCATCTTCCTCAGTTTCAGAGGGTGGATTTCTCCGTGTTGCTTTTTCCCCAGGTCTCCACGCCCTTGTGTGTTTCTTTTGCTTAAAGATTGCCACCTGAGCTAGCCTCTGTTGCCCATCTTCGTCCGTTTCAGAGGCTGGATTTCTCAGTGTTGCCTTTTCGCCAGCTCCCCACGCCCTTGTGTGTTTCTTTTGCTTAAAGATTGTCACCTGAGCTAGGCACTGTTGCCCTGCTTCCTCAGTTTCAGAGGGTACCTTTTTCAGGGTTGCTTTTTGACCGGGTCTCCTCGCCATTGTATTTTTTTATTTTATTTTTTTTGCTTAAAGATTGCCACCTGAGCTAGCCTCTGTTGCGCTTCTTTCTCAGTTCTAGAGGGTAGATTTCTCCGTGTTGCTTTTTCCCCAGGTCTCCACGCACTTCCTTTTATTTTTCCTTAAAAATTGCCACCTGAGCTAGCCTCTGTTGTCCATCTTCGTCGGTTTCAGAGGGTAGATTTCTCACTGTTGCTTTTTTGCCAGGTCTGCACGCCCTTGTGTTTTTCTTCTGCTTAAAGGTTGCAACCTGAGCTAGCTTCTTTTGCCCATGTTCCTCAGTTTCAGAGGGTGGATTTCTCCGTGTTGCTTTTTCCCCAGGCCTCCACGCCCTTGTGTGTTTCTTTTGCTTAACGATTGCCACCTGAGGTAGCCTCTGTTGCCCATCTTCGTCCGTTTCAGAGGGTGGATTTCTCAGTGTTGCCTTTTCCCCAGCTCCCCACGCCCTTGTGTGTTTCTTTTGCTTAAAGATTGCCACCTGAAGCCAGCCTCTCTTGCCCATCTTCCTCAGTTTCAGAGGGTAGATATTTCAGGGTTGCTTTTTCCCCAGGTCTCCACGCCTTTGTGTTTTGTTTTTGCTTAACGATTGCCACCTGAGCTAGCCTCTCTTGGCCATGTTCCTCAGTTTCAGAGGGTAGATATTTCAGAGTTGCTTTGTCCCCAGGGCTCCACGCCTTTGTGCTTTGTTTTTGCTTAAGGATTGCCACCTGAGGTAGCCTCTCTTGCCCATCTTCCTCAGTTTCAGAGGGTGGATTTCTCCGTGTTGCTTTTTCCCCAGGTCTCCACGCCCTTGTGTGTTTCTTTTGCTTAAAGATTGCCACCTGAGCTAGCCTCTGTTGCCCATCTTCGTCCGTTTCAGAGGCTGGATTTCTCAGTGTTGCCTTTTCGCCAGCTCCCCACGCCCTTGTGTGTTTCTTTTGCTTAAAGATTGTCACCTGAGCTAGGCACTGTTGCCCTGCTTCCTCAGTTTCAGAGGGTACCTTTTTCAGGGTTGCTTTTTGACCGGGTCTCCTCGCCATTGTATTTTTTTATCTTATTTTTTTTGCTTAAAGATTGCCACCTGAGCTAGCCTCTGTTGCCCATCTTCGTCCGTTTCAGAGGCTGGATTTCTCAGTGTTGCCTTTTCGCCAGCTCCCCACGCCCTTGTGTGTTTCTTTTGCTTAAAGATTGTCACCTGAGCTAGGCACTGTTGCCCTGCTTCCTCAGTTTCAGAGGGTACCTTTTTCAGGGTTGCTTTTTGACCGGGTCTCCTCGCCATTGTTTTTTTTTATTTTATTTTTTTTGCTTAAAGATTGCCACCTGAGCTAGCCTCTGTTGCGCTTCTTTCTCAGTTCTAGAGGGTAGATTTCTCCGTGTTGCTTTTTCCCCAGGTCTCCACGCACTTCCTTTTATTTTTCCTTAAAAATTGCCACCTGAGCTAGCCTCTGTTGTCCATCTTCGTCGGTTTCAGAGGGTAGATTTCTCACTGTTGCTTTTTTGCCAGGTCTGCACGCCCTTGTGTTTTTCTTCTGCTTAAAGGTTGCAACCTGAGCTAGCTTCTTTTGCCCATGTTCCTCAGTTTCAGAGGGTGGATTTCTCCGTGTTGCTTTTTCCCCAGGCCTCCACGCCCTTGTGTGTTTCTTTTGCTTAACGATTGCCACCTGAGGTAGCCTCTGTTGCCCATCTTCGTCCGTTTCAGAGGGTGGATTTCTCAGTGTTGCCTTTTCCCCAGCTCCCCACGCCCTTGTGTGTTTCTTTTGCTTAAAGATTGCCACCTGAAGCCAGCCTCTCTTGCCCATCTTCCTCAGTTTCAGAGGGTAGATATTTCAGGGTTGCTTTTTCCCCAGGTCTCCACGCCTTTGTGTTTTGTTTTTGCTTAACGATTGCCACCTGAGCTAGCCTCTCTTGCCCATGTTCCTCAGTTTCAGAGGGTAGATATTTCAGGGTTGCTTTGTCCCCAGGGCTCCACGCCTTTGTGCTTTGTTTTTGCTTAAGGATTGCCACCTGAGGTAGCCTCTCTTGCCCATCTTCCTCAGTTTCAGAGGGTGGATTTCTCCGTGTTGCTTTTTCCCCAGGTCTCCACGCCCTTGTGTGTTTCTTTTGCTTAAAGATTGCCACCTGAGCTAGCCTCTGTTGCCCATCTTCGTCCGTTTCAGAGGCTGGATTTCTCAGTGTTGCCTTTTCGCCAGCTCCCCACGCCCTTGTGTGTTTCTTTTGCTTAAAGATTGTCACCTGAGCTAGGCACTGTTGCCCTGCTTCCTCAGTTTCAGAGGGTACCTTTTTCAGGGTTGCTTTTTGACCGGGTCTCCTCGCCATTGTATTTTTTTATCTTATTTTTTTTGCTTAAAGATTGCCACCTGAGCTAGCCTCTGTTGCCCATCTTCGTCCGTTTCAGAGGCTGGATTTCTCAGTGTTGCCTTTTCGCCAGCTCCCCACGCCCTTGTGTGTTTCTTTTGCTTAAAGATTGTCACCTGAGCTAGGCACTGTTGCCCTGCTTCCTCAGTTTCAGAGGGTACCTTTTTCAGGGTTGCTTTTTGACCGGGTCTCCTCGCCATTGTATTTTTTTATTTTATTTTTTTTGCTTAAAGATTGCCACCTGAGCTAGCCTCTGTTGCGCTTCTTTCTCAGTTCTAGAGGGTAGATTTCTCCGTGTTGCTTTTTCCCCAGGTCTCCACGCACTTCCTTTTATTTTTCCTTAAAAATTGCCACCTGAGCTAGCCTCTGTTGTCCATCTTCGTCGGTTTCAGAGGGTAGATTTCTCACTGTTGCTTTTTTGCCAGGTCTGCACGCCCTTGTGTTTTTCTTCTGCTTAAAGGTTGCAACCTGAGCTAGCTTCTTTTGCCCATGTTCCTCAGTTTCAGAGGGTGGATTTCTCCGTGTTGCTTTTTCCCCAGGCCTCCACGCCCTTGTGTGTTTCTTTTGCTTAACGATTGCCACCTGAGGTAGCCTCTGTTGCCCATCTTCGTCCGTTTCAGAGGGTGGATTTCTCAGTGTTGCCTTTTCCCCAGCTCCCCACGCCCTTGTGTGTTTCTTTTGCTTAAAGATTGCCACCTGAAGCCAGCCTCTCTTGCCCATCTTCCTCAGTTTCAGAGGGTAGATATTTCAGGGTTGCTTTTTCCCCAGGTCTCCACGCCTTTGTGTTTTGTTTTTGCTTAACGATTGCCACCTGAGCTAGCCTCTCTTGCCCATGTTCCTCAGTTTCAGAGGGTAGATATTTCAGGGTTGCTTTGTCCCCAGGGCTCCACGCCTTTGTGCTTTGTTTTTGCTTAAGGATTGCCACCTGAGGTAGCCTCTCTTGCCCATCTTCCTCAGTTTCAGAGGGTGGATTTCTCCGTGTTGCTTTTTCCCCAGGTCTCCACGCCCTTGTGTGTTTCTTTTGCTTAAAGATTGCCACCTGAGCTAGCCTCTGTTGCCCATCTTCGTCCGTTTCAGAGGCTGGATTTCTCAGTGTTGCCTTTTCGCCAGCTCCCCACGCCCTTGTGTGTTTCTTTTGCTTAAAGATTGTCACCTGAGCTAGGCACTGTTGCCCTGCTTCCTCAGTTTCAGAGGGTACCTTTTTCAGGGTTGCTTTTTGACCGGGTCTCCTCGCCATTGTATTTTTTTATCTTATTTTTTTTGCTTAAAGATTGCCACCTGAGCTAGCCTCTGTTGCCCATCTTCGTCCGTTTCAGAGGCTGGATTTCTCAGTGTTGCCTTTTCGCCAGCTCCCCACGCCCTTGTGTGTTTCTTTTGCTTAAAGATTGTCACCTGAGCTAGGCACTGTTGCCCTGCTTCCTCAGTTTCAGAGGGTACCTTTTTCAGGGTTGCTTTTTGACCGGGTCTCCTCGCCATTGTATTTTTTTATTTTATTTTTTTTGCTTAAAGATTGCCACCTGAGCTAGCCTCTGTTGCGCTTCTTTCTCAGTTCTAGAGGGTAGATTTCTCCGTGTTGCTTTTTCCCCAGGTCTCCACGCACTTCCTTTTATTTTTCCTTAAAAATTGCCACCTGAGCTAGCCTCTGTTGTCCATCTTCGTCGGTTTCAGAGGGTAGATTTCTCACTGTTGCTTTTTTGCCAGGTCTGCACGCCCTTGTGTTTTTCTTCTGCTTAAAGGTTGCAACCTGAGCTAGCTTCTTTTGCCCATGTTCCTCAGTTTCAGAGGGTGGATTTCTCCGTGTTGCTTTTTCCCCAGGCCTCCACGCCCTTGTGTGTTTCTTTTGCTTAACGATTGCCACCTGAGGTAGCCTCTGTTGCCCATCTTTGTCCGTTTCAGAGGGTGGATTTCTCAGTGTTGCCTTTTCCCCAGCTCCCCACGCCCTTGTGTGTTTCTTTTGCTTAAAGATTGCCACCTGAAGCCAGCCTCTCTTGCCCATCTTCCTCAGTTTCAGAGGGTAGATATTTCAGGGTTGCTTTTTCCCCAGGTCCCCACGCCTTTGTGTTTTGTTTTTGCTTAACGATTGCCACCTGAGCTAGCCTCTCTTGCCCATGTTCCTCAGTTTCAGAGGGTAGATATTTCAGGGTTGCTTTGTCCCCAGGGCTCCACGCCTTTGTGCTTTGTTTTTGCTTAAGGATTGCCACCTGAGGTAGCCTCTCTTGCCCATCTTCCTCAGTTTCAGAGGGTGGATTTCTCCGTGTTGCTTTTTCCCCAGGTCTCCACGCCCTTGTGTGTTTCTTTTGCTTAAAGATTGCCACCTGAGCTAGCCTCTGTTGCCCATCTTCGTCCGTTTCAGAGGCTGGATTTCTCAGTGTTGCCTTTTCGCCAGCTCCCCACGCCCTTGTGTGTTTCTTTTGCTTAAAGATTGTCACCTGAGCTAGGCACTGTTGCCCTGCTTCCTCAGTTTCAGAGGGTACCTTTTTCAGGGTTGCTTTTTGACCGGGTCTCCTCGCCATTGTATTTTTTTATTTTATTTTTTTTGCTTAAAGATTGCCACCTGAGCTAGCCTCTGTTGCGCTTCTTTCTCAGTTCTAGAGGGTAGATTTCTCCGTGTTGCTTTTTCCCCAGGTCTCCACGCACTTCCTTTTATTTTTCCTTAAAAATTGCCACCTGAGCTAGCCTCTGTTGTCCATCTTCGTCGGTTTCAGAGGGTAGATTTCTCACTGTTGCTTTTTTGCCAGGTCTGCACGCGCTTGTGTTTTTTTTCTGCTTAAAGGTTGCAACCTGAGCTAGCTTCTTTTGCCCATGTTCCTCAGTTTCAGAGGGTGGATTTCTCCGTGTTGCTTTTTCCCCAGGCCTCCACGCCCTTGTGTGTTTCTTTTGCTTAACGATTGCCACCTGAGGTAGCCTCTGTTGCCCATCTTCGTCCGTTTCAGAGGGTGGATTTCTCAGTGTTGCCTTTTCCCCAGCTCCCCACGCCCTTGTGTGTTTCTTTTGCTTAAAGATTGCCACCTGAAGCCAGCCTCTCTTGCCCATGTTCCTCAGTTTCAGAGGGTAGATATTTCAGGGTTGCTTTTTCCCCAGGTCTCCACGCCTTTGTGTTTTGTTTTTGCTTAACGATTGCCACCTGAGCTAGCCTCTCTTGCCCATGTTCCTCAGTTTCAGAGGGTAGATATTTCAGGGTTGCTTTGTCCCCAGGGCTCCACGCCTTTGTGCTTTGTTTTTGCTTAAGGATTGCCACCTGAGGTAGCCTCTCTTGCCCATCTTCCTCAGTTTCAGAGGGTGGATTTCTCCATGTTGCTTTTTCCCCAGGTCTCCACGCCCTTGTGTGTTTCTTTTGCTTAAAGATTGCCACCTGAGCTAGCCTCTGTTGCCCATCTTCGTCCGTTTCAGAGGCTGGATTTCTCAGTGTTGCCTTTTCGCCAGCTCCCCACGCCCTTGTGTGTTTCTTTTGCTTAAAGATTGTCACCTGAGCTAGGCACTGTTGCCCTGCTTCCTCAGTTTCAGAGGGTACCTTTTTCAGGGTTGCTTTTTGACCGGGTCTCCTCGCCATTGTATTTTTTTATCTTATTTTTTTTGCTTAAAGATTGCCACCTGAGCTAGCCTCTGTTGCCCATCTTCGTCCGTTTCAGAGGCTGGATTTCTCAGTGTTGCCTTTTCGCCAGCTCCCCACGCCCTTGTGTGTTTCTTTTGCTTAAAGATTGTCACCTGAGCTAGGCACTGTTGCCCTGCTTCCTCAGTTTCAGAGGGTACCTTTTTCAGGGTTGCTTTTTGACCGGGTCTCCTCGCCATTGTATTTTTTTATCTTATTTTTTTTGCTTAAAGATTCTCACCTGAGCTAGCCTCTGTTGCCCATCTTCGTCCGTTTCAGAGGCTGGATTTCTCAGTGTTGCCTTTTCGCCAGCTCCCCACGCCCTTGTGTGTTTCTTTTGCTTAAAGATTGTCACCTGAGCTAGGCACTGTTGCCCTGCTTCCTCAGTTTCAGAGGGTACCTTTTTCAGGGTTGCTTTTTGACCGGGTCTCCTCGCCATTGTATTTTTTTATTTTATTTTTTTTGCTTAAAGATTGCCACCTGAGCTAGCCTCTGTTGCGCTTCTTTCTCAGTTCTAGAGGGTAGATTTCTCCGTGTTGCTTTTTCCCCAGGTCTCCACGCACTTCCTTTCATTTTTCCTTAAAAATTGCCACCTGAGCTAGCCCCTGTTGCCCATCTTCGTCGGTTTCAGAGGGTAGATTTCTCAGTGTTGATTTTTCCCCATTTCTCCACGCCCTCGTGCTTTTTTTTTTTTATTTCCTTAAATGTCGGCGCCTGAGCTAGCTTCTTTTGCCCATCTTCGTCAGTTTCAGCGGGTAGACTCTCCGCCTGCCTTCGACAGGCGCTCTGGACTGGAAAGCTTTCCTCCTCCCGTCATCACGGTCCTTCTCGGATGACGTGCCTGGTTTCGGTTTGACCGTCCCCGCCCGCCCTGATTTTCTAAGTCCTCCCGGGAACCCCGGGGGCGCTCCAGCCGCTCCGGGAAGCGGAGGCCTCCCGGCCGCACCGGCCCAGCCCGGCCCGGGCCGCCCCCTGGCCTCTCTGGGGGGAACTCTCCCCTTCCCCTTCCCGGTGATCGCCCGAGAAACCTTTTCCGAGTCCCCCTCCTGCGGCTGGGGCTGCGCCTTGGCGGCCGGGAGCCCGCGGGCGGACGCCCCGGGGCCGCACTGGGCCAGGAGGCTGGGTCCGAGGGGGCTCCGGGACGGGATCGGGCGGCCCGGCAGCCCGGCTGTGCTCCCCGGCGGGCCCGCGCTCCGGCTCCGTCCCGCTGAGGCGGTCGTCGGTCGCCGGGTGCCACCTGGCGGCCGCTTTTATATCGTCTCTTTCCTCCGGAGCTCCGGCGACGCGGGCCAAGGGACGGGACTCGGCCGCGGTGACCGAGGCAGAGTCCCGGGAGGCCGGCGTCGCTGGCGGGATCTGGCCCGGTGGCGCCGGGGCGTGAGCGCGACGCCCGCTCGCCGGAGATTGGAGGTGCAGGCTACTGAGGGAGGTGGCTGTCGCCGCGCCGCCCGGTGCCGGCCGGGGTGTGGGGCCTCCCGGACGGGTCGACCAGCAGCCGCCGGTGCCCCTCCGTCCCCGGGAGGGGGTGGGGGGCCGCCGCGGGGGAACGGGCGAGGGAGCTCGTCCCGTGCCCGGCCGTCGTCCCGAGGGCGGCCCGGTGGTCGGGCCTTCCGCGTCGCCGATCCCCTTTCCGCGCCCCGCTCCGGAGGTGGGCGACCGGCCGGGGCCTTGCGGGGGAGGCCCGTGGAGGGCGCGACGGGCTCGGCCGCCGGGCTGGCCTTTTCCCCACTGGTCTTCCGAGTCGACCGGCTCTGGCGGTGGGGACCGGGCCCGGTCCTCGGATGCCTCCTCCTCCGTGGCAGTTTTTTTTTCCAAGTCCCGCCCTGGAGAAGAGCGTGGACCGGCCCCGGGAGCCCTCGAGGGCGGGCCGGGGAGGGCGTCCCCGGCCCGGACGCGTGCCCGGGGTGGGTCCGGGCCGTCGGACCGGACTTCTCTCTCCGAGTTTCGCGGGTCGCGTCTTTGTCCGGAGGCGGAAGGGGGCCGGCTCGAGGCGTAGGTGGAGCCCCGGCTGAGGGACGGGAGCCACGGTCCCGCCCCGGGCCCGGTCGCCGGAGGCGCCTCCGCGGAATTCTTTTCTAAGTCCTGACCCGGCGACTCAGAGGGAGGGACCGACCGGTCCCGGCCCGCGCGGGCGGCCCGGGGAGGCTGTCCCCGGCTCCCCCTGCCGCCACGCTTCTGGGGTCGACCAGATGGCCCCGGGAGCTCCGGGCCTGGTGGCGATGGGGTCGTGCTTGGGGTCTGGTGGCCGTGGCCGTGATCCAGGGGTTCCCCTGGTGATCCGTGGGTGGGCCCCGTCTCCGGGCGCGGCGATTCTTGCCCCCGAATGGGTGGTTTTGTGCCGCCAGATAAGTGCTGACACGCTCTGCTCGGGTGACAGTCGCCCGAGAGCTTCCGGGTGCCTGGATGCGTGTGCGGGGAGGGCTCCGGGCTCTGGCCGAGAACCGGACGCCCGTTTCCACCCCCGCCGCTTGAGCCGCCCGCTGGGGCCTGCGCGCCGGCTCTTGTGCGTTCCAGGCGCCCCCACGACCGTGGTGCCACCTCCGGTCTCTGGTACCCGAGGGCGGCGGGGTTAGGGGCGCGGGGTCCTCTACCACGTGCACTCCCTGCCGCCGGCACCCGGGTGCGGTCGCGACTTACCCCATCCCACCGGCTCCGTGCCAGTGCGTGTCAGGCGTTCTCGTCCTGGGGTCGTCGCCCGCGCTTGCTGGAGGAGGAGAGGGGTCGGTGAGGCTGAAGCAGGCTCCTCCGCTCGCTGTCCTCGCCGGCCTTCCCTTGCTCGGGGGTCCCTCGCGTTATGCTGCCGACCGATGTGGTGATGCTGTGCTCTCCCGGGCCGGGCCTAAGCCGTGCCAGACGAGGGACGGACGTTCATGGCGAACGGGACCGCTCTTCTCGCTCTGCCCGCGGGTCCCCTCGCCCGTTCTCCCCCGCTGCGAGTGGCGTGTGGGAGGCGGCAGGGGTGCGGAATCCGGCCCGACCTCGCTCCCCCGCCCCGTGCCTCGTGGCGTGGGCGGTGTCGGGGTCTCCGTGACGCGGCGGATGCTCTGCCTGTGCCTCTTGGCTGTGTCTCGCGGGCGGCCCTCCCCGCGGTGGGGCGGGCCGTGTTGCCGCCGCGCCGCGCGCCTTCCCGGGCGCGTGAGCGCGTTCCCCAGGCCGTTGGCGGTGCCCCTGGAGCGTTCCAGGTCGTCCCTCAGGCGCCCGAGGCCGAGTGGCGGTGTCGTTCCCTGTTCCCGTCGGCCTCCTCAGGTAACCACTGCGCTGGTGTGTCTGAGGAGCGGGGGGGTCGAGTCGGTAAGGGAGGCGTGCCCCTCGTCCCCCTCGGGGGGGACGGGTGCCTCGTCGCCCCCCACGGCGTGCCGTGTGGGGGCGGGCAGGCTCGGGCGCGTGCCCGCGCGTTCCCCTTGCTGGGGTTTCCCCGCGGGCGTGGGAGTGACCGTGGCGGGCCGAGCCAGCGGCGTGGCGCTGGCTCTTTGGTTGGGAGGTGCTGTTTGATCGGCACCTCCGTCCCAGTCTCTGCCTCCCTTGGTCTCTCGGCCTGAGGGGAGACACTGACTTGGGAGCCGCACAGGGGCCTTGTAGATCCCTAGCTAAGCCCAGTGTGGCCAGAGATGGCGAGCCCGGGGCAGCGCGGGCTCGCGGCCCTGACCACGGACGCTCCGACTTGCTCTAGGCCTTACCTCTACCGCAGACCCCTCCTGCATTGCGTGGCCATGGTGTCTGTAAGCGCCTTGGTGGGCCCGATGGCGGACGATGGGCGGGGGCGACACGCCCTCGGTGAGAAAGCCTTCTCTAGCGATCCGAGAGGGTGCCTTGGGGTACCGGACCCCCCAGCCGCCGCCCCTCCTTTGCGCGTAGTAGCCACGGACGCCACCACCGTGGCGCGTGGGCAGAGCTGCTCTTTGCCTACCGCGGCCGGCGCCTCCCCCCTCCGAGTCGGGGGAGGGTCACGCCCGGCCGGGCCGTCGTCGGGCGCGGGGCCGCGCGTGTGCGCGAGCGTGCGCGTGGTTCTCCCGTCGCGCGCTG
>NW_027224993.1:35000-54447 GCF_041296235.1 Equus asinus
CCGGACTTGGTCCCCGGACTGGGGCGCGCGGGTCGACCAGATGTCCGCGGCGCCCGGGGCCGGGTCCCGGGTCTCTGGGTGCCCTGGGTGTTCTGGGTGCGCTCCCGGCCCTCTGTCGGCTCCGAAGGCCCCGCGGACTCGTAGCCACGGGGTCCGGCGGCGCGCGGGTCGACCAGATGTCCGCGCCGAGCGCCGCGGGACCGCAGGGCGCTCGGCCTTCTCGGAGGCTCGAGGGCTCCGGCGACCCGGCGGACGAGCAGCGGCGAGGCCGCTGGGGCCGCCGCCCTGCCGGGTCGACCGGCGACCCGGCCCCCGGGTCTCGGGTCTCGGGGGGGTGGGCGGGTCGACCAGATGTCCGCACCGAGCGCCCCGCGGGGCCGCGGGGCCGCGGGGCGCTCGGCCTTCTCGGAGCCCCGAGGGCTCCCTGGAGGCCGCCGGGGCCGCCGCCCTGCCGGGTCGACCAGCTGTCCGGCCCGGACTTGGTCCCCGGACTGGGGCGCGCGGGTCGACCAGATGTCCGCGGCGCTCGGGGCCGGGTCCCGGGGCTCTGGGTGCTCTGGGTGCGCTCCCGGGCCTCTGTCGGCTCCGAAGGCCCCGCGGACTGGTAGCCACGGGGTCCGGCGGCGCGCGGGTCGACCAGATGTCCGCGCCGTGCGCCGCGGGGACGCGGGGCTCTCGGCGGCCTGGGTGGGCTCCCCGGCCTCCGTCGGCTCCAGAGACCCCGCGGACTCGCGGGTGCGGCTCCCAGGTGGCCGACGCCCTGCCGGGTCGACCAGCTGTCCGGCCCGGACTTGGTCCCCGGACTGGGGCGCGCGGGTCGACCAGATGTCCGCGGTGC
Organism: Equus asinus; assembly: GCF_041296235.1. Lineage (NCBI taxonomy): Eukaryota > Metazoa > Chordata > Mammalia > Perissodactyla > Equidae > Equus > Equus asinus. Next base: position 35,839 of record NW_027224993.1, read on the forward strand.
TCGGGGCCGGGTCCCGGGGCTCTGGGTGCTCTGGGTGCTCTGGGTGCGCTCCCGGCCCTCTGTCGGCTCCGAAGGCCCCGCGGACTCGTAGCCACGGGGTCCGGCGGCGCGCGGGTCGACCAGATGTCCGCGCCGAGCGCCGCGGGACCGCAGGGCGCTCGGCCTTCTCGGAGGCTCGAGGGCTCCGGCGACCCGGCGGACGAGCAGCGGCGAGGCCGCCGTGGCCGCCGCCCTGCCGGGTCGACCGGCGACCCGACCCCCGTGTCTCGGGGGGGGGGGGGGGGAGCGGGTCGACCAGATGTCCGCACCGAGCGCCGCGGGGCCGTGGGGCCGCGGGGCGCTCGGCCTTCTCGGAGCCCCGAGGGCTCCCTGGAGGCTGCGGACGAGCAGCCGCGAGGCCCCCGGGGCAGCCGCCCTGCCGGGTCGACCGGCGGCCCGGCCCGGACTCGGGCCCCGGGTCCCGTGGCGCGCGGGTCGACCAGATGTCCGCGCCGAGCGCCACATGGCTGCGGGTCGCTCCGGCTTCTCGCAGTCCCGAGGGTTCCGCGGGCACGTAGCTGCGAGACCCGGGCGGCTGCCCTCCGCCCGGCTCACGGGGCGCTCGTGTCCATCAGCTGGTCGTGCGGAAATCCCGTGGTTGGCCTCCCTCCCTCCCTCCCTCCCTCCCTCCCTCCCTCCCTCGTCCAGCCGCCACGTTTTCGGGGTTCGTGCGACTGGGATGAAATAGACCTTCCAAACGTCAATCGGAGATCATCCATCATACCTCTCGAGTCCCCAAAAGCCAAGAAACACGCCAACCAAAACGCTTTTATTATGCCAACGGTTCCCGTTTTCATTCCTATCGTTTAGGGAGGTTTGGTGGCAGCAGCGGCCGAAAGCAAAAGGAAACCCGAGGAAAGCGGCTCCATCCACCAGGGCTGTGTCTCATCGGTGCCGACGCAGGAGGGACGGGCTTCGTTCGTTCGTTCGCTGCGGCCCAAATTCCCGGGCCGCCCGAAGACCGCTCGCACCGGCCCGAGGGAGGGAGCCCCGGCAGGCAGGATGCCTCCGGGGAAATGGACAAGTCGACCGCGCGACCCACAACCCGCCCGACTGGGGGCGAGAAGGAGCATGGAGGAGGACTCCGTCCCCTAGTCGGCAGACGGCCCTGGGACAGGGACGTTCGCCAAAACCTCCCCAAGGCCGCTTTCCGTGACCGAGTCGGCCTCCCCGGCTGTACTCGTCCCGGCCCGAGAAACGAGACGCGGGGTGGATCGGGACCAGGCCACGCACCAGGCCGGCCGGCGCGGCATCCTCCCTCCCCCGACCTGACCTGACCTGGACGAACGCCTCCCCATCGCCCGCCCCCGCGAGGCTGATCCGTCCGGCCTGTGAGGAGGCCGCTTGTCGGGCGCCACCTGCTGCCCGGCATCCTCTTATATAGTGTTCGAGGAGGTCGACCAGGTGGCCCGGCCTGGATTGGGGGGGGGGGGCGCGGGGTGCGGTGTCCCGGGCGGCGGGGGACGGGGGGGTAGGAGTGGAGAGGGAAAGGTGGGCGTGGAGAATGCCGGGGTCGGGGGTCGGCGCGGGGCGGGGTGGGAGTTGGGGATAGGGGAGGGGCGGGAGGCCGTCTGGACATGGAGGGTCGGAAGAGCGGTGGTGACAATGATTTTCATTATCATTTAGAAAGAAGAACGTGGACTTCTTTAGAGGAGTCCTTTGAATAGCTTCTCCATTTAGTTAACATACATCCAAATGGAGGTCGGGAAACTTGGGTCCTGTTAACATATGGATGGAAGTGGAAAGAACTATCGCGATGACCGTCCTTGTGTTTCTTTTATTTTTTCTTTCTTCCTGCTCCCCAAAGCCGCCCCCCCCACCCCCGCCCCGCCCCGCCCCGCCCCGCCCCGTCCCGTCCCGTCCATAGTTGTAGGTTCCAGTGGTAGGTCTTTCGCGTTTCTGCTATGTGGGACGCCGCCTCGGCGTGGCTTGAAGGGCGATGCTGGGTCTGGGGCTGCGCCCAGGATCCGAACCGGTGAAAACCTGGGCCGTCGAAGCCGGGGGCCGGGGTGGGGGGCGCATACTTGACCGCTCGTCCACGGGCTCGGCCCCCGGCCCCTTGTTTTCTAGGGAGAGAGACAGAGAGACCCGATCCATTTTCCCTTGGCCTCTAAAGCGTGCGTGTGGTCGAAAGGCGACAGAGAGAGGGGTTCTGGTCCAGAAAGCCCCGACTGCGCTGCCGCGGGGATCGGTCGGTTCCGCCCGAACCGTCCGAGTCGGAAAGGAACGGACAGCTTTCCTCCTTTGGGCCCCTGACTTGGGGCCGACAGGGGAAGAGGAACAGGCCTCTCTCCCTCACACCCTGGTCCCTTCCTCCAGGACGCCCTCCTTCTAGTCAGCCCGCCTCTGGCTTTTCCACACGCCGACGACCGCTCGTCGGCATGGACCCACCTTCCTTGGGGGACACCACCACACGACTCTCCCACTCGTCTGCCTGCCTTTCGTTGGCGTCGCTGCCAAAGGCGAGGGGTAGGGGTGGCGGTGGCAGGGACGGCAGGGGCCCAGCGGCTCTCTGGCGGGTGAGGAAGTCTTGCTGGTTCTCCTAGGTCGGTGATCTTTCTCGATCTCCACACACATTCTTCGTTTGGGGAGCCAAGAGACGCCCTCTGAGGAATCCCTATGGCCAGGGTCGATCACTTACTCGCTCACTGCCTCGGCCTCGGCCTCGGCCTCTGTCCGTCTTGTCTCCCTCCCTCCCTCCCTCCCTCCCTCCCTCCCTCCCTCCCTCCCTCCCTCGTCGGTCTCTGTGTGTGGACGTCTAGGTGGAGGCGAGGCAGGGAGGCCACCCACCCACCCACCCACCCACCTACCTCGTGGTTTACCACACGCTCTACACGGAGGTAGAATTCCCATCCCACCGAATCCATCCTTTCCACGGGGCACAAGCCAGTGGCCTTCGGGAGTCTCTCTCCCCAAGGTGGCGCATCCGTCATGGCTATCTATTTCCAGAAGGTTTCCGTTTCCATCCCCTCCCCCCGAAAGAAAAAACGGCCCCACTCCCGGATCTGCCCCACCACGATCACCACCACCGCTGCCGCCGCCGCCGCCGCCGCCATCTGCTGTCGCCCTCTAGGGTTGGACCGTTCTAGCTCTCTCCTCTGTGTGGAATCGCAACGTAGGTCGCCTTGGATGTCTGGCACCTCTCACTTAGCAGAAGGTTTTGGAGGCTCAGGCTGGGCCACGCTTTGGCCCGGGTCAGTGTTCCGTTCCTCCGGACGGCTTCCTCGTTTTCCACGAGAAGGAGCCGTGAAGACGGAAAGGAAGGGCGGATGGATGGCTTTTCCCGTGCTACCGAGTCCCTCTCCCCTTTTCCCCAAAGCGTGAGGGGCGGTCGAGAGGATCGTCTCTGATGACAAAAGTCAGAGGCACCCCGGGTCAGACACCGTGCGAGGCGTTGGTGTGTTCTCGAGAGGAGAACACGTCCCCGTCAGCGTTTCCTGTCGTTCTCGTTCCGAAAGGATTCACGCGCCACCCCGTCTCCCTCAAGGTCTTAGGGCTGTCGTGCTCCGCAGCCGTCACGTGTCGTGGATCCTGGGCACCACCACGCCACCCCGCCCCCCCCCCCCCGCCATAGCTGTCGATCGCTATGTGGCACGCCTACGTTTGCCCAAAAGAGCAGTCCGATGGACAGCGTGGTGCTTTTCCCAGCAGGCAGGCAGGTGAGAGTCACCCCTCTAGAAGGTTTCCAAGCCCCGTTCCATTCTCAGAGGCAGCTCCTTTGGCCATCAAGGAGGCAGGCGATGGGGGTGGGGGTGGGGATGGGGATGGGGCAGGGGCCTCTGTCCCTCTGTCGCGGTAGAAATGATTGGGAAAGGAGGGACGATGGGCGTAGGTCGACCATCCTGGGCGGTGGTGCTTTGGGAGCTTTTTCTAGAAGAAGGAGCGAACGGCGTTCCCTGGGAAGGGAGGAAACCAGAGGAGGTCCCCCTCAGACCGACCTGGCACGAGAAGGACACACACTCTCTCTCTCTCTCTCTCTCTCTCTCTCTCTCTCTCTCTCCCTTTTCTTCCTGACTTGAAATCAGGAGACAAAACTCCCCTGCCAAAGGGGCCCTCCCAAAACGGGGAGTGAGGAAGACCTCCTTCTCTTCACGGCTGAAGTTCTCCCTGCCTTTCCTGGACGGGAAGGATAGCACCTACGCCCGCTGCCGTCGGTGACTTTTAGTCCCCCTGGAGAGGAAGAAATTCTTTCCCGTGGCCGAACCCTGGCGGTTCGTTCGTGCTGCAGAGGACGTGACCCTCTCTGACACACCCAGGAACCTCCTCGCTCCGGGTCGAGGAGAGGGAGTTCTGTTCTGTGGTTTAGAATGGTGCTTAAAAAGGGATGTCGCTTACAAAGGGTCCTCGTCCCCCTTCCTAAACCTAAACGGACGGCTCGGCTCGGAGGCGTGAGATACGTTTCGCATCCTCCTCGTCGTCTTCACTCAAAGTTTTATTGGAGTTTGGAAGATTTTATTTTTTGTCTTTCCTTTTTCTCCCCAAAGCCCCCCGGTACGTAGTTGTGTGTTCTTCGCGGTGGGTCCTTCTAGCGGTGGTATGTGGGACGCCGCCTCAGCGTGGTTTGATGAGCAGTGCCGTGTCCGCGCCCGGGATCCGAACGAACCGATGAAACACTGGGCTGCCTGCAGCGGAGCGCGCGAACTTAACCACTCGGCCACGGGGCCAGCCCCTTACTGGATTTTCAAAACAACTCCGGGGGCCGGCCCGGTGGCGCGGCGGTGAAGTTCGCACGTTCTGCTCCGCCGGCCCCGGGTTCGCCGGTCCGGATCCCGGGCGCAGGACCCGGCACCGCTTGGCGAGCCACGCTGTGGCAGGCGTCCCACCTGGAAAGTAGAGGGGGATGGGCACGGATGTCAGCTCAGGGCCAGTCTTCCTCGGCCGACAGAGGAGGATTGGTGGCAGATGTTCGCTCAGGGCTCATCTTCCTCAAAAATAAAATAATAAATCGATTCGATAAAATGTCAAATAACACAACCGCGGGATCACGCTTAGAGTCACCCTTGGCCCGATGATGCCACTCCCCACCCCCCCCACCCCCCTGCCCCCCACCATTTGGAGGTGCCGTCAGTGGGATTCGTTCCTGTTTGTCCATCTTTCTTCCTCTTTTTTTTTTTTTTTTTTAAAGACTGGCACCCGAGCTCATTGCCAATCTTTTCTTTTCTTTTTATTCCTCCTCCTTCTTCTTCTTCTCCCCAGAGCACCCCAGTACCTAGTTCTATATTCTCTTTGAGGGTCCCTCTGGTTCTGCCGTGTGGGACGCCACCTCAGCGTGGTTTGATGAGCGGTGCCGTGTCCGAGCCCAGGATCCGAACCTTCCAAGCCCCGGGCCGCTGAAGCGGAGCGTGCAAACTCAACCGCTCGGCCACGGGGTCAGCCCCTCCCTTCCTTCCTTCCTTCCTTCCTTCCTTCCTTCCTTCCTTCCTTCCTTCCTAAGGAGGAGGAGGCAGGCACTGTGTGAAGTCGCCAGTGAGTCTGTGGAAAGAGACGGAGGATTTCCCATGGGAAGCCGGGGCGGGGGACACGGACCGATGTCGTGCGAACTTGAAGGTGAAAGATCAAAAAACCCACACACGCCTAGAGCGGCGGGTTGCCCGTTAGGAGTTTGCTTGCCGGGCCCATAACGCAGGGCTCATCGATGAGCCAAACCGTCCGTGATCCTCAAGCAGTCTAGTAGGGTTAGAGAAAGGAGGGGGGCACTCTTTCTGCCCCAGATGAGGCGAGTTTCTCAGACAGCCACCCTGCCCCAACATCTTCCCTCCCTGCCTCCCGGCCCTTGGTGGACTGCGGCCTAAGGGTGGGGGAATTGAAGAAAGCCGTTCAATGGAAAAAAGCCCGAGGCCATGGGAGAGAGCTTCCTGCACTTGAATGAAGCCCTGACGCCAGGCCCATCGGAATGAATGGGCCTGACCTCCCCTCCCCCCTCCCCCCTCCCCCCTCCCAGGCTGGCGACTCGGCAGTGGAAGGCTAGGGGTTTCTTCCGAAATGGTGAACCGGCCCCCTTGTCCACAGGAAAACCACACACGGGTACAGCCTAGGCCGGATCTCAGGGTACAGCCTAGGCCGGATCTCAGGCCAAGTCGTCAGGGTGGCAAGATGATGGCGGATGAGAGGAAACTTGTTCTGGGACCGCACCGCCCCCCCCCCCCCATCGCCTCTCTGGCTGAGAAGAGGGCTGGGGAGCGGTGAGGGTCAGGGGGAGAGTGGGGGCGGGGCCGGGACAGGGACCACCGGGCAGTAGGACGGGAGTAGCCCTGAGGCCTGCCTGCCTGCTTCCTTCCCTGCCGGCGCAGGGCTGAGAGAGGCACGGGGCACGCTGGCTCCTGCCCCTTCACTCATTCGGGAAGCCTCCTGTTGTTGCTCCTGAGGTGCCGGCTGCGGTGACAGACAGAGCAAAACTCCTCTCTCTGTCTATTTCTTCAAAGGCCCGAGTCTGAGCTACGACAGATTCCCCTGTGGCTCAACCCGCAACCTCCCATCCTGCCAGACCAGACCCCTTGTCTAAAAACCTCCACTGGAGGAGCTCTTCCACCTGACTCGGAAAGGAAACACCAGCCCCGCCTCAGCCTCACACCCACCACCACCACCACCACCCGCCCCCCCCCCCGCCCCACTCTCCTCCGGACCCAGATACCTAACAGAGGGAACAAAAATCCAAAAATCCTGCTGCTCTCCTTCTACCACCTCCACTTCAGAAGAGTCAGTCTCCCCCGAACACCTCAGACTCTGTGACTTCCCGCGGCCTCCCTTTCCCCGTCCCCATTCTCTCCCCGGACGGGCCCCATCTTACACTTGAACGACAGCTCCACCGCTCGGGGCAGCTGGACACGATGTCCCAAAGTGGCCCGGACGGTAGCCTGGTCGATTCCAAAGGACCCACGCACGCAGTCGGCCATAAACGTGGTGTGGAGATCGTGGACGTTTGCGGGCCTCTGATGAAATCGCTGCTCCGGGGACCCCGGCGTCTAGGACCCGTCTTCTCCGTGTTCTTCACACCGTTGCTCCTGGGCCGGTTATTCTCTTCCCTCTCACTGACCTTAACGTTTTGTCTCTGCCATTGAATTTTGACTGTGCGAATGTGACTTGCCGCTGTAGGGCTGCGTGGATCTCTCAGGCATCCTGCTGTGCCGTGCGGGGGGGGGGGGGGAATCCTTGGTGGGTGGGTCGATAGACGTCCCTTTGGTTGTGCCCTGGAGGGGAGAGACAGAGGGGACGACTCAATCCACCACGAACGCTGATGTCGCTCCGATAAACCTGTAGCGGTGATTCTAGTTTATGGCCCGTGTCCTGAAAATAACTTCCCGAAGGGCCAGCCCGGCGGCACAGCGGTTAAGTTCGCACGTTCCGTTTTGTCAGCCAGGGGTTCGCAGGTTCGGATCCAGGGTGCGGACGTGGCGCCGCTTGGCGAGCCACGCTGTGGTCAGCGTCCCGCCTATCAAGGGGAGGGGGATGGGCACGGATGTTAGCTCGGGATCACTCTCCCGGGGCAAAAAGAGGAGAATTGGCAGCAGGTGTCAGCTCGGGGCTCGTCTTCCTCGAAAAATAAATTAATTAAATTAATAAAAACAACTTCCCAAACCTCTCTGATAACTTGAAGCTTTGAAGTTTTGCGAGGTGAAATCAGGTGATAAAAAAGTCCACGGACAGGGGCGGCCCCGTGGCCGAGTGGTTAAGTTCACAAGCTCCCCTTCGGCGGCCCAGGGTTTTGCCGGTTCAGATCCCGGGCACGGCACGGACACGGCACCGCTCGTCGGGCCGTGTGGAGGCGGCGTCCCACATGCCACAACTGGAAGGGCCCTCAACTAAGATAGACAACTATGTCATGGGGGGGATTGGGGGAGAAAAATCGGGAGGGGGGGAAAAAAAAACAAAAACGGAAGATTGGCAACAGGCGTTAGCTCTGTGAGGGCCGATCTTCCTCACCCAAAAACTAAAGTGAGATGAAATCAAATAAAGCGAAGGAAAAGCTAAACCTATGAAATCCCATGTTTCTAAAAGTGGCCAAGTGTTTAGACATTGGCCAAGCGACGGAATGCTCATGGGAAGGACAGTTCCTAATTGCTGGCTTCTTAGTTTTCACCAAAATTAAGGTTCGTGAGGGTTAAAAAATCTACTTAACAAATGCGATGAAAGCCACTAGGCCGGCCCGGTGGCGCGCTGGTTAAGTGTGCCTGTTCCGCTTCGCCGGCCCGGGGTTCGCCAGTTCGGATCCCGGGGGTGCACGTGGCACCGCTGGGCGAGCCACGTGGTGGTAGGCGTCCCACATATGAAATAGAGGAAGATGGGCACGGAGGTGAGCTCAGGGCCAGCCTTCCTCGGCAAAAAGAGGAGGATTGGCAGCAGTTAGCTCAGGGCTCATCGTCCTCAAAACAAAACAAAACAAAACAAAAAGCCACTAAAAGTGAATATGGGAAACATCTTTGTGTTCAAGGAAAGTGAGATGGCTGCCTTCAGGCAAGAGGGCCTAAAAAGTAAAGATCGTTTTGTCTGTGAAAAGGTGATCAAAGTTTCACGGGGAAAATAATCTGAGAAAAAGGCCTGTTCGTGGTCAAGTGGCCTAAAATTGGAACGAGTGGACAGATAGAAATGGCGAGCGATAGGATCTATGGGAGTCTATGAGGAAGCCATTGGGTGTCGGCCTAATTCGGCCTGACAGTGTTTTTCGAAAAGGGCCTGACGTGGCCGTCGAGCACGCATCGCATCGTAGATCCGCTTTACACATTTCCTACGGCAAGAACCAATGCCCTTAAGGGAAAGGAGCAGCTTCCCCGTGCTCGGGCCTTTCCTTAAGGAGAGGCATCTTTCCTTAGGCTAGGAGCGGATGGTTGCGCTCACCTTTGACCATCCGGCTCCCCTGTGACCACCCAGGCCCAGACAACAGACCTGCCACCCAGCAGTGTCTGTCGATCGCTGTGCCGACAGAGCAGTCTCGCGACTATCATCCAAGGGACCTTTCGATCCTATGTGAAACGTCCTCTCTGGGGGTCTAGAAGCACTCTGTACACCCCACTTCCCGGGCACCCTCTCTTCCTTCGGGAAGAAAGGCCCCGGGCCACAGTCCTCACATTTCAGCTCAGAATAAACGCACCCCGATTTTCACGGATAGATTGGTTCCGGATTATTTCCGTCGACAGAATGGAATCAAGTCAATGAGTTTCAAGATCGGAGGGAAGCTGATGCAAAATCAGAATTTGTTTTTCTCACTCCCGAAAGGATACTTTTCTCTAACTTCTAGTCTCCTCCTGATAAAGACATTGGAAAATGTTTCTCTTGACCTCTGAGGGAATCGACACCAAAGACAGAGATCCTCCATTTTGTCAGAATGATTTCCTAGGCCTCCAATGGAGGAGGCCTCCCTCGGACGGGAGCTCAGCTTTTGTTTTGCAACAGTTTTCCTCTCTCTGCTTGCCTTTAACATCTCCTTTCCCGTTCTTCTTTTTTGGAAGGGAAATACGTGCACCGCTGGGGAAAAAAAAAAAAAAAGAATTTTCTAAATGACCAAAGAAGATCTACGACTGTTGTTATTTTGGTTTCACGGAGCAGTTCCACGTCCACATTTACTCCATTTTAAACACCCACACACACTCACAGCACGGCGCTGTGAGGATGTCCCGGGGAACTCGATTTGTGGAGGGAATGGCTGTGAGGTCTCTGCCCCCCAACCCCCACCATTTGGGTGCTTCTGCTTGTTGATGAGGACGGGAAGCCCTGCTGAAATCCATATTCTTATCACCACACGTGCATCTGCACCCATGCTCCCCCCCGTGTGTCGTCTTTGGGCTTTGCTGTGGCCCCGTGCGGAGGGAGACCTGTTTTGTGTTGTAAACTTTTCCGCGGCCAAGCGGCTCGGTCCTTTCCTCTACGACTTGTGGGCTCTGTCTGTCCGTCTGCCTTAGAGAGACCCTCTGGGCCGGAAGTGACAGGCTGCACACAATTCCTGACAGACTGCGGACAATTCCTCCGTCGTCACGGTCCTTCTCTGATGACGTGCATGGTTTCGGTTTGACAGCGACCCCCACCCCCCACCCCGCCGTGATTTTCTAAGTCCTCCCGGGAGCCCGGGAAGTGCTCGGGCCGCTCCGGGAAGCGGGGGCCGGCAGCCCCGGCCTGCCCCGTGGCATCTCCGGGGACTTTTCCACCTCTGTCCGCGTCAGCCAGCCGGCAGCCCCGCGCCCGGCCCGGCCCAGAAGTCACGTGGGGAGTCTGTCCCCTTCCTGGCAAGCCCACCCACCCCACCCCCCTCCCCGCCGATTTTCCAACACCTCCTTCTGCGCCCAGGGTTGCCCTGTGCTGCCTGGGAGCTCCGAGGTGGACACCCTGGGGCCTCACGTGGTGACCTCCCGGCCGCCCCAAGCGGGCCCAGAGAGAAAGAGAGAGAGAGAGAGACAGAGAGAGACAGAGACAGAGACAGAGACAGAGAGAGACAGAGACAGAGACAGAGACAGAGACAGAGACAGAGAGAGACCTGACCCGGCGGTGGGCTCAGGCTGTGCACTCTCGCTGGCTGGTGACCCGGTTCCCTCCCGCTGACCCCTCCGCGCCGGTCGTTGGGCGCCATCTGGCGGCCGCTTTTACAGAGTGGCCCTCCTCCGGAGCCCCGGCGACATGAGCAAGGGATGGGACTCGCAGGACGTCTGTGTGGTTTCCAGTGTGGGGCTGTGTGGAACAGAGCTGCTAAGAACATTCATGCCCCGGATTCTGTGTGAATGAACAGGAACGTGGCCGCAGCCCCCACCCCGCCCCCCGCCCCAGCCCCCGGGAGTGGTGGGAGTGGTGCCCTCCAGACCACCCTCGGGTTGGATGCCTCCCTCCCTGGAAGGACTCACGGGACTCCACAAAAGCTGACTTCCTGGAGGTCCAGCGGAGACCCCCAAGGCCCAAGGCCCCCCCCCCCCCCACCCACCCACCACAGATCACTGTGGAAGCCTTAACGACCCAAGGCTCCAGCTACATACAGACGCTCTTAGGAGGCAAGATACACCAAAGGCTTATGTAGGTTGCCACTTTCGGTGGTGGTTTCCGCGGCGTGTCAGTTTTGGAACCCGCCACGCCCTTTTTCACAGAGGCCATACCGTTTCCCTTCACCACCAGTGAGGCGTGAGTGACTGACTTGGCTTCTCCGCGACCTGACTAGCAGTTTGATCCTGTTCCGGTATTTGGAAGAAGGCAGTCTCACCCATGTGTCCCCACAATGTCTCCCTCTAATTTTCTCACTTGCTTTTCCAGGGAACAGCTCACATCTTTTCATGCGCTTATCGGTCATCCATGCGTACCTCCTCCACCCCAGGTGAAAGTGCCTGCTCTGTCTATTGCTCTTCCATTCTTTTTGTATTTTTCAGTGTTGATTTCCCCCGGGTCTCCACTCCATTGTGGGTTTTGTTTTTTGTTTTCTGTTTTTTGTTTTTTTTTTTTTGCTTAAAGATTGTCACCTGAGCTAGGCACTGTTGCCCTGCTTCCTCAGTTTCAGAGGGTACCTTTTTCAGGGTTGCTTTTTGACCGGGTCTCCTCGCCATTGTATTTTTTTATTTTTTTATTTTTTGCTTAAAGATTGCCACCTGAGCTAGCCTCTGTTGCCCATCTTCTTCGGTTTCAGAGGGTAGATTTCTCAGTGTTGCTTTTTCGCCAGCTCTCCACGCCCTTGCGTCTTTTTTTTTTCTGCTTGAAGGCTGCAACCTGAGCTAGCTTCTTTTGCCCAAGTTCATCAGTTTCAGAGGGTGGATTTCTCCGTGTTGCTTTTTCCCCAGGTCTCAACACCCTTGTGTGTTTCTTTGGCTTAACGATTGCCACCTGAGCTAGCCTCTGTTGCCCATCTTCGTCCGTTTCAGAGGGTGGATTTCTCAGTGTTGCCTTTTCGCCAGCTCCCCACGCCCTTGTGTGTTTCTTTTGCTTAAAGATTGCCACCTGAAGCCAGCCTCTCTTGCCCATCTTCCTCAGTTTCAGAGGGTAGATATTTCAGGGTTGCTTTTTCCCCAGGTCTCCACGCCTTTGTGTTTTGTTTTTGCTTAACGAGTGCCACCTGAGCTAGCCTCTCTTGCCCATGTTCCTCAGTTTCAGAGGGTAGATATTTCAGGGTTGCTATGTCCCCAGGGCTCCACGCCTTTGTGCTTTGTTTTTGCTTAAGGATTGCCACCTGAGGTAGCCTCTCTTGCCCATCTTCCTCAGTTTCAGAGGGTGGATTTCTCCGTCTTGCTTTTTCCCCAGGTCTCCACGCCCTTGTGTGTTTCTTTTGCTTAAAGATTGCCACCTGAGCTAGCCTCTGTTGCCCATCTTCCTCAGTTTCAGAGGGTAGATATTTCAGGGTTGCTTTTTCCCCAGGTCTCCACGCCTTTGTGTTTTGTTTTTGCTTAACGAGTGCCACCTGAGCTAGCCTCTCTTGCCCATGTTCCTCAGTTTCAGAGGGTAGATATTTCAGGGTTGCTTTGTCCCCAGGGCTCCACGCCTTTGTGCTTTGTTTTTGCTTAAGGATTGCCACCTGAGGTAGCCTCTGTTGCCCATCTTAGTCCGTTTCAGAGGGTGGATTTCTCAGTGTTGCCTTTTCGCCAGCTCCCCACGCCCTTGTGTGTTTCTTTTGCTTAAAGATTGTCACCTGAGCTAGGCACTGTTGCCCTGCTTCCTCAGTTTCAGAGGGTACCTTTTTCAGGGTTGCTTTTTGACCGGCTCTCCTCGCCATTGTATTTTTTTATTTTATTTTTTTTGCTTAAAGATTGCCACCTGAGCTAGCCTCTGTTGCCCATCTTCGTCCGTTTCAGAGGGTGGATTTCTCAGTGTTGCCTTTTCGCCAGCTCCCCACGCCCTTGTGTGTTTCTTTTGCTTAAAGATTGTCACCTGAGCTAGGCACTGTTGCCCTGCTTCTTCAGTTTCAGAGGGTGCCTTTTTCAGGGTTGCTTTTTGACCGGGTCTCCTCGCCATTGTATTTTTTTATTTTATTTTTTTTGCTTAAAGATTGCCACCTGAGCTAGCCTCTGTTGCCCATCTTCGTCCGTTTCAGAGGGTGGATTTCTCAGTGTTGCCTTTTCGCCAGCTCCCCACGCCCTTGTGTGTTTCTTTTGCTTAAAGATTGTCACCTGAGCTAGGCACTGTTGCCCTGCTTCCTCAGTTTCAGAGGGTACCTTTTTCAGGGTTGCTTTTTGACCGGGTCTCCTCGCCATTGTATTTTTTTATTTTATTTTTTTTTGCTTAAAGATTGCCACCTGAGCTAGCCTCTGTTGCGCTTCTTTCTCAGTTTCAGAGGGTAGATTTCCCCGTGTTGCTTTTTCCCCAGGTCTCCACGCACTTCCTTTTATTTTTCCTTAAAAATTGCCACCTGAGCTAGCCTCTGTTGCCCATCTTCGTCGGTTTCAGAGGGTAGATTTCTCACTGTTGCTTTTTTGCCAGGTCTGCACGCCCTTGTGTTTTTTTTCTGCTTAAAGGTTGCAACCTGAGCTAGCTTCTTTTGCCCATGTTCCTCAGTTTCAGAGGGTGGATTTCTCCGTGTTGCTTTTTCCCCAGGCCTCCACGCCCTTGTGTGTTTCTTTTGCTTAACGATTGCCACCTGAGCTAGCCTCTGTTGCCCATCTTCGTCCGTTTCAGAGGGTGGATTTCTCAGTGTTGCCTTTTCGCCAGCTCCCCACGCCCTTGTGTGTTTCTTTTGCTTAAAGATTGCCACCTGAAGCCAGCCTCTCTTGCCCATCTTCCTCAGTTTCAGAGGGTAGATATTTCAGGGTTGCTTTTTCCCCAGGTCTCCACGCCTTTGTGTTTTGTTTTTGCTTAACGAGTGCCACCTGAGCTAGCCTCTCTTGCCCATGTTCCTCAGTTTCAGAGGGTAGATATTTCAGGGTTGCTTTGTCCCCAGGGCTCCACGCCTTTGTGCTTTGTTTTTGCTTAAGGATTGCCACCTGAGGTAGCCTCTCTTGCCCATCTTCCTCAGTTTCAGAGGGTGGATTTCTCCGTGTTGCTTTTTCCCCAGGTCTCCACGCCCTTGTGTGTTTCTTTTGCTTAAAGATTGCCACCTGAGCTAGCCTCTGTTGCCCATCTTCCTCAGTTTCAGAGGGTAGATATTTCAGGGTTGCTTTTTCCCCAGGTCTCCACGCCTTTGTGTTTTGTTTTTGCTTAACGAGTGCCACCTGAGCTAGCCTCTCTTGCCCATGTTCCTCAGTTTCAGAGGGTAGATATTTCAGGGTTGCTTTGTCCCCAGGGCTCCACGCCTTTGTGCTTTGTTTTTGCTTAAGGATTGCCACCTGAGGTAGCCTCTGTTGCCCATCTTAGTCCGTTTCAGAGGGTGGATTTCTCAGTGTTGCCTTTTCGCCAGCTCCCCACGCCCTTGTGTGTTTCTTTTGCTTAAAGATTGTCACCTGAGCTAGGCACTGTTGCCCTGCTTCTTCAGTTTCAGAGGGTACCTTTTTCAGGGTTGCTTTTTGACCGGCTCTCCTCGCCATTGTATTTTTTTATTTTATTTTTTTTTGCTTAAAGATTGCCACCTGAGCTAGCCTCTGTTGCGCTTCTTTCTCAGTTTCAGAGGGTAGATTTCCCCGTGTTGCTTTTTCCCCAGGTCTCCACGCACTTCCTTTTATTTTTCCTTAAAAATTGCCACCTGAGCTAGCCTCTGTTGCCCATCTTCGTCGGTTTCAGAGGGTAGATTTCTCACTGTTGCTTTTTTGCCAGGTCTGCACGCCCTTGTGTTTTTTTTCTGCTTAAAGGTTGCAACCTGAGCTAGCTTCTTTTGCCCATGTTCCTCAGTTTCAGAGGGTGGATTTCTCCGTGTTGCTTTTTCCCCAGGCCTCCACGCCCTTGTGTGTTTCTTTTGCTTAACGATTGCCACCTGAGCTAGCCTCTGTTGCCCATCTTCGTCCGTTTCAGAGGGTGGATTTCTCAGTGTTGCCTTTTCGCCAGCTCCCCACGCCCTTGTGTGTTTCTTTTGCTTAAAGATTGCCACCTGAAGCCAGCCTCTCTTGCCCATCTTCCTCAGTTTCAGAGGGTAGATATTTCAGGGTTGCTTTTTCCCCAGGTCTCCACGCCTTTGTGTTTTGTTTTTGCTTAACGAGTGCCACCTGAGCTAGCCTCTCTTGCCCATGTTCCTCAGTTTCAGAGGGTAGATATTTCAGGGTTGCTTTGTCCCCAGGGCTCCACGCCTTTGTGCTTTGTTTTTGCTTAAGGATTGCCACCTGAGGTAGCCTCTGTTGCCCATCTTAGTCCGTTTCAGAGGGTGGATTTCTCAGTGTTGCCTTTTCGCCAGCTCCCCACGCCCTTGTGTGTTTCTTTTGCTTAAAGATTGTCACCTGAGCTAGGCACTGTTGCCCTGCTTCCTCAGTTTCAGAGGGTACCTTTTTCAGGGTTGCTTTTTGACCGGCTCTCCTCGCCATTGTATTTTTTTATTTTATTTTTTTTGCTTAAAGATTGCCACCTGAGCTAGCCTCTGTTGCCCATCTTCGTCCGTTTCAGAGGGTGGATTTCTCAGTGTTGCCTTTTCGCCAGCTCCCCACGCCCTTGTGTGTTTCTTTTGCTTAAAGATTGTCACCTGAGCTAGGCACTGTTGCCCTGCTTCTTCAGTTTCAGAGGGTGCCTTTTTCAGGGTTGCTTTTTGACCGGGTCTCCTCGCCATTGTATTTTTTTATTTTATTTTTTTTGCTTAAAGATTGCCACCTGAGCTAGCCTCTGTTGCCCATCTTCGTCCGTTTCAGAGGGTGGATTTCTCAGTGTTGCCTTTTCGCCAGCTCCCCACGCCCTTGTGTGTTTCTTTTGCTTAAAGATTGTCACCTGAGCTAGGCACTGTTGCCCTGCTTCCTCAGTTTCAGAGGGTACCTTTTTCAGGGTTGCTTTTTGACCGGCTCTCCTCGCCATTGTATTTTTTTATTTTATTTTTTTTGCTTAAAGATTGCCACCTGAGCTAGCCTCTGTTGCCCATCTTCGTCCGTTTCAGAGGGTGGATTTCTCAGTGTTGCCTTTTCGCCAGCTCCCCACGCCCTTGTGTGTTTCTTTTGCTTAAAGATTGCCACCTGAAGCCAGCCTCTCTTGCCCATCTTCCTCAGTTTCAGAGGGTAGATATTTCAGGGTTGCTTTTTCCCCAGGTCTCCACGCCTTTGTGTTTTGTTTTTGCTTAACGAGTGCCACCTGAGCTAGCCTCTCTTGCCCATGTTCCTCAGTTTCAGAGGGTAGATATTTCAGGGTTGCTATGTCCCCAGGGCTCCACGCCTTTGTGCTTTGTTTTTGCTTAAGGATTGCCACCTGAGGTAGCCTCTCTTGCCCATCTTCCTCAGTTTCAGAGGGTGGATTTCTCCGTCTTGCTTTTTCCCCAGGTCTCCACGCCCTTGTGTGTTTCTTTTGCTTAAAGATTGCCACCTGAGCTAGCCTCTGTTGCCCATCTTCGTCCGTTTCAGAGGGTGGATTTCTCAGTGTTGCCTTTTCGCCAGCTCCCCACGCCCTTGTGTGTTTCTTTTGCTTAAAGATTGTCACCTGAGCTAGGCACTGTTGCCCTGCTTCCTCAGTTTCAGAGGGTACCTTTTTCAGGGTTGCTTTTTGACCGGCTCTCCTCGCCATTGTATTTTTTTATTTTATTTTTTTTGCTTAAAGATTGCCACCTGAGCTAGCCTCTGTTGCCCATCTTCGTCCGTTTCAGAGGGTGGATTTCTCAGTGTTGCCTTTTCGCCAGCTCCCCACGCCCTTGTGTGTTTCTTTTGCTTAAAGATTGTCACCTGAGCTAGGCACTGTTGCCCTGCTTCTTCAGTTTCAGAGGGTGCCTTTTTCAGGGTTGCTTTTTGACCGGGTCTCCTCGCCATTGTATTTTTTTATTTTATTTTTTTTGCTTAAAGATTGCCACCTGAGCTAGCCTCTGTTGCCCATCTTCGTCCGTTTCAGAGGGTGGATTTCTCAGTGTTGCCTTTTCGCCAGCTCCCCACGCCCTTGTGTGTTTCTTTTGCTTAAAGATTGTCACCTGAGCTAGGCACTGTTGCCCTGCTTCCTCAGTTTCAGAGGGTACCTTTTTCAGGGTTGCTTTTTGACCGGGTCTCCTCGCCATTGTATTTTTTTATTTTATTTTTTTTTGCTTAAAGATTGCCACCTGAGCTAGCCTCTGTTGCGCTTCTTTCTCAGTTTCAGAGGGTAGATTTCCCCGTGTTGCTTTTTCCCCAGGTCTCCACGCACTTCCTTTTATTTTTCCTTAAAAATTGCCACCTGAGCTAGCCTCTGTTGCCCATCTTCGTCGGTTTCAGAGGGTAGATTTCTCACTGTTGCTTTTTTGCCAGGTCTGCACGCCCTTGTGTTTTTTTTCTGCTTAAAGGTTGCAACCTGAGCTAGCTTCTTTTGCCCATGTTCCTCAGTTTCAGAGGGTGGATTTCTCCGTGTTGCTTTTTCCCCAGGCCTCCACGCCCTTGTGTGTTTCTTTTGCTTAACGATTGCCACCTGAGCTAGCCTCTGTTGCCCATCTTCGTCCGTTTCAGAGGGTGGATTTCTCAGTGTTGCCTTTTCGCCAGCTCCCCACGCCCTTGTGTGTTTCTTTTGCTTAAAGATTGCCACCTGAAGCCAGCCTCTCTTGCCCATCTTCCTCAGTTTCAGAGGGTAGATATTTCAGGGTTGCTTTTTCCCCAGGTCTCCACGCCTTTGTGTTTTGTTTTTGCTTAACGAGTGCCACCTGAGCTAGCCTCTCTTGCCCATGTTCCTCAGTTTCAGAGGGTAGATATTTCAGGGTTGCTTTGTCCCCAGGGCTCCACGCCTTTGTGCTTTGTTTTTGCTTAAGGATTGCCACCTGAGGTAGCCTCTCTTGCCCATCTTCCTCAGTTTCAGAGGGTGGATTTCTCCGTGTTGCTTTTTCCCCAGGTCTCCACGCCCTTGTGTGTTTCTTTTGCTTAAAGATTGCCACCTGAGCTAGCCTCTGTTGCCCATCTTCCTCAGTTTCAGAGGGTAGATATTTCAGGGTTGCTTTTTCCCCAGGTCTCCACGCCTTTGTGTTTTGTTTTTGCTTAACGAGTGCCACCTGAGCTAGCCTCTCTTGCCCATGTTCCTCAGTTTCAGAGGGTAGATATTTCAGGGTTGCTTTGTCCCCAGGGCTCCACGCCTTTGTGCTTTGTTTTTGCTTAAGGATTGCCACCTGAGGTAGCCTCTGTTGCCCATCTTAGTCCGTTTCAGAGGGTGGATTTCTCAGTGTTGCCTTTTCGCCAGCTCCCCACGCCCTTGTGTGTTTCTTTTGCTTAAAGATTGTCACCTGAGCTAGGCACTGTTGCCCTGCTTCCTCAGTTTCAGAGGGTACCTTTTCAGGGTTGCTTTTTGACCGGGTCTCCTCGCCATTGTATTTTTTTATTTTATTTTTTTTTGCTTAAAGATTGCCACCTGAGCTAGCCTCTGTTGCGCTTCTTTCTCAGTTTCAGAGGGTAGATTTCCCCGTGTTGCTTTTTCCCCAGGTCTCCACGCACTTCCTTTTATTTTTCCTTAAAAATTGCCACCTGAGCTAGCCTCTGTTGCCCATCTTCGTCGGTTTCAGAGGGTAGATTTCTCACTGTTGCTTTTTTGCCAGGTCTGCACGCCCTTGTGTTTTTTTTCTGCTTAAAGGTTGCAACCTGAGCTAGCTTCTTTTGCCATGTTCCTCAGTTTCAGAGGGTGGATTTC
>NW_027224994.1:0-50696 GCF_041296235.1 Equus asinus
CCCGGCACCGCCGTGGAATCCGTTCCACCTGACAGGACGACTCTACCCGGCGGCTGGGGCGGCGGGGGGGCGGGGCGCCGAGGGAAGGGCTGGGGTGTCACCGGAGCGGGAGCCGAGCGGGGTGGGAAGAGGCCGAGGCCAGAGGGAGCCGGCCGGCGGCGTGTGCGGCGTCGGGGTCCCGGTCCCGGTCCCGGTCCCGGTCCCCGCCGGGCTGGCCCCGATTGGCCCTGGGTTCGGGTGGGGCCGCGAGCTGGAAGGGTTGGGCTGTGGCGGGGAGGGGTTGGGCCCTGCCCATGGGCGGCGCCGGGGCGGGCCCGCGGTGCGGAGGGGGGCGGGAGGGGAGGGGGAGGGTGGGGGGGGTCGGGCTGGCTGGAGGGGTGGGGGGCGTCCGCGGAGGACGGAGGCCGGAGGCCGCAGGACGGAAGGAGGGGCGGCAGGAGCGCGGAGGGAGCCGCGCCCGGCCGGCGGCAAAAGGCGAGGGAGGCAAAAGCCTACAGCACCCGGTATCCCAGGCGGTCTCCCATCCAAGTACTAACCAGGCCCGACCCTGCTTAGCTTCCGAGATCAGACGAGATCGGGCGCGTTCAGGGTGGTATGGCCGTAGACGCTGGCGCCTGCCGCCGGCGCCCCTAAGAAGCCGCGCCGCGTCGCCCGGCCCGCGGCTCGCGCGCGCCCAGGCCTCTGTGACGCGCACCCGCCGCCGGCGCCCCCTGCGCCCGCGCTCGGCCTGCCGCCTTCCTCCCGCTGCTGCCTCCCGCCGCGGCCGCCTCGGGCGCGGCCAGCGGGCCAGCCAAACCCTGCGCTGCCCCGCCCTGCTGCCCTCCCAGGGCGCGGAGGCCTGGAGCAGCCCGGGGTGCGAGGAGGCGGGGCGGGGCGGGCGGCGGTGGGAAACGAGGGGTGGTGGGGGCGGCGGGGGGGGCGGGGATGGGGGCGGGGCGCCTGGCTGGGCGCTCTCCCCTCGCGGCCCGGGAACACTCCAGGCCGCCCTGGCCGCTCGGATCCGGCGATGGGTCGCAGGAGATGCGGCTGCTGGGAGGGGGGGGGGCGTGGGGGGGGGCGGGGCACTTGGCCCGAGGCGTCGGGCCGCCGGGCCCGTGCTCCTCTGAGTCCCCTCCGGCCCGAGGGGCCTCCCAGCGGGAGCCCTGACCTCTGCGGCGCCGGCCGGGCCCCGACTTGCCCAAACCCAGGCGGAGCCACCGGCGCGACCAGAGGGCGTCAGCGGAAGCCCGCCGCGCTGCCCCTGAGGGAGCGGGGAGGCGGGGCGGCCACCCTTCCCCCCGCCAGCGCCGCCCAGGAGACCGGCACCCCGCCCCCAACCCGCCCCTCGCGGGGACCCTGGACAGCTCCTGCTGGCGCCAGCCCAGAGACCCAGAGACAGAGACAGAGACAGAGACACGGAGAAACAGAGAAACGGCGACACGGAGAGGATCCAAGACACGGACCTAGACAGACACCCACCCTGACCCAGAGAGGCTCTGCCCAAGAGCTCGCTTCCCCCCCAGGAGGGCGGTGGTGCTGGAGCTGGGCCCGGGCCAGGAGGCAGGGGCCCCGGGGCTGGCGATCACCCCTGGGGCCCTAGGCCGCGCAGACAGGCTCTCAGGAGTCCCGGGCTCCCGGCATCGCTGCCCCCGCCATCGCCCAGGAACCACAGGCAGGCACCGGAGCTCGCTGGCGCGCTCTGTCTGCGCTTGCGTGTGCGTGTGCTTGTGCGGGTTGTGCGAGTGGGTGTGTAGGCGTGTGTGGTGTGTGTGTGTGTGTGGTGTGCGCGCGCGCGCGCGCGCGCGCCTGTGTGTCTGTGTGCCTGTGTGTGTGTGTGCGTCCGGGTTTGTGTGTTCCTTTCTCTCCGCTTCTTCGCTCTGGCTCTTTTCCTCTTTCTGCCGGGCACCCCCGACCTTACTGAGTTGATAGAAGGAGCAGGCAGAAAAGTCAGGGCCCAGAGAACTTGGCACGAGAAAGCAGCTCCATCTACCAGACATGTAGAAGCCCCTCCCCGACGACCGACCGCAGCGTCCCCGTTCTGCTCAAGTGCCGCTGGGGACGTTGCCCGGGATCTCCCGCCCGCTAGGTCACCGACGAAGGCGCCTCCGTCTTCCCAAGAGCGCGCTCGCGCCCAGGACGGAGGGAGGAGCAGCACGGTGTGATGACGGGGAGGAAGAGTCGCGTCCGAAGGCCCGTCGGTGCCTGCCGACGTCCCGGCTCTCCCTGTCTCGAGACCTCTGGGCTTCAGGGTTCTGTGCCGCAAGGCTTTCCCGCCGCACCCCCCGGGACCCAGGGCGCGCTGTGTGCGCTGCCCGTCTCCAGCGTTTGGGCCCTGTGGGCCTTCTTGCGTCCCACTGGAAAGGGGACCCTGGGACGGAGAGAAGATGGGCAGGGGGCGGGCTTCGGCAAAGAGAGCGACGGCCATCCACAGACGTCCGACGAGGCCCTCCGGGGCGCCAAGCTCTCCATTTTCCACGGCACGTGTCCTCGTCAGGTTCTGCCACCTCTGGCCGGCATGCGTAGGCACACCGCTGGTCTTGCGGCCCCAGAGGCGAGGAGGCGAACGCCCCGGAGGCCGAGATTGGCACCCGCGTTCTCGGCTGCTGGGTGGCCAGCACCTAGGAGAGTGTCTGGCCGGAAGCAGCCAGGCGATCGATCCCTGGGTGCTGGATGAGCCTCGGCGGCAAGAAGTAGGCTCGTGGGGAAGGACGGCGGCCGAGGCCCGGGCCCCCACCGAGGCCGCGCTCCGTGCTGAGCGGTCTGCTCCGTATTTCCCGCTTGCGTTCTCACCAGCACTCGCCCCCGCAAGGAGGCACGAACGCCAGGACCCCCTCGCACCAGAGGAGGAAAGCGCAGCTCAGGGAGGGCACGTCACTCGCGGGAGACGGCGCCCCTTGGGTTTCAGCTCAGGACTTCGGTCTCCCGAGCCTGCGTTTCGGGGCAAGGCTCCGGTCCCGCGCTCCGGGAAACTGACAGGGACGCAGTCCCGCTTCTCCCCGCAGAAGGTGCTCCTCGGAGATCAGATCCGGGGACCCGTCAGAACCACCCCGGGCACGAGCTGGCAGGGAGCGACGCGCACCGCACCCCCCCCCTCCCCCATCCCGCAGCCCGCAGCCCGCAGCCCGAGGAAGCGAGGAGCAGGCGAGAGAGGCGCTGGGTTGGCAGGAGGGGAAACGGGGCCGGCAGGAGAAGCGAACCGCGAAGAGACTCCCTCCCAGGACGACGATGGCTGAACGGGGAGAGGAGGGAGCTTTGGGTCCTCTCTCGTCCTGCTTTGACCGGGATGTCCCCATTTTTCCACAGCGAGCGAGTATGGCTCTTGGATTCGGTGGGGAAGACGTGATTTATCTGGAGGACTTTTCCCTTCGGGGGTTCAAAGTCCGTTCTCTGAGGCAAGGCTCCCTCTCTGCCTCCCTGTCCTTCCCATTCGCCTCCCCGGAAGCCAGCTCTCCTCCCGGTTTCCTGGATCCCTTGGCCACGGTCCTCTGTTGCAAACACAGGCAGGTGCAAAGAAGATGCGAAAGGCTGCCCGAGCCACGCGAACGGAAAGCTGAAGCCAGGGAGCCAGGAAGGGCTGGCTGCTGAGGGAGGACGTGTCCTGTCAGGAGGCTTTTCAACTCCCTCTGACAGATGCGGCCTGGAGGGGCGGGGCCCGGCCGGGGGCCCTGGGGTGGTTGGGGTGGGGTGTGGGGGGGTGGGGGGGGGGGCGGGGGGAGGCGGGAAGAGAGGGAGGCCCCCGAGTGAGGGGACACCAAAAGCCTCAGCCATCAAGACTCCTCGTCTTTGCATCCAGCGTTCTCAAACTCAAAACGAACGCAAGCTCATCCACCAGGAGCAACGTAGCAGCGTTTCCAAGCGAGGCAGGACCGCCCGAAGGCGAAAGCAGAATGGGATCCTAGTCAGGTGGAGCTTGAAACTCAGACCCACCCACCCCCCTACCCCCCCCCCACCACCACCACCTCCCCCCCTCCCCCCCACCCCGGGAAGGGGGCTTCTGGAAGGAAAAGCGAGACAAACTGACAGGGACAAACTTAGGTCGGGAAAGGAGTGTTGATTGTGAATGAGCCTCTCAAGGACAAGCAAGCGGGTACCAGGTTTTAGAAGATGACCTGCAGCGGCAGAGACGCCAGCAAAGGCAGAAGCCATCCCGTCTTGGGTGAGGTGCCCGAGACGCTCCTCTCTAACCCAGTCCGCCCTGTCCTTGGAGAAGCGGGCGGTGTCTGGAAAAGCCTGACCAGGTGCCTTTCCTCGGTGGGCGGGGCTGGTCGCTTTGGGACCCGTTTGGGCCTCCCGGCACCGCCGTGGAATCCGTTCCACCTGACAGGACGACTCTACCCGGCGGCTGGGGCGGCGGGGGCGGGGCGCCGAGGGAAGGGCTGGGGTGTCACCGGAGCGGGAGCCGAGCGGGTGGGAAGAGGCCGAGGCCAGAGGGAGCCGGCCGGCGGGCGTGTGCGGCGTCGGGGTCCCGGTCCCGGTCCCGGTCCCGGTCCCGGTCCCGGTCCCGGTCCCGCCGGGCTGGCCCCGATTGGCCCTGGGTTCGGGTGGGGCCGCGAGCTGGAAGGGTTGGGCTGTGGCGGGGAGGGGTTGGGCCCTGCCCATGGGCGGCGCCGGCGGGCCCGCGGTGCGGAGGGGGGCGGGAGGGGAGGGGGAGGGTGGGGGGGGGTCGGGCTGGCTGGAGGGGTGGGGGGCGTCCGCGGAGGACGGAGGCCGGAGGCCGCAGGACGGAGGAGGGGCGGCAGGAGCGCGGAGGGAGCCGCGCCCGGCCGGCGGCAAAAGGCGAGGGAGGCAAAAGCCTACAGCACCCGGTATTCCCAGGCGGTCTCCCATCCAAGTACTAACCAGGCCCGACCCTGCTTAGCTTCCGAGATCAGACGAGATCGGGCGCGTTCAGGGTGGTATGGCCGTAGACGCTGGCGCCTGCCGCCGGCGCCCCTAAGAAGCCGCGCCGCGTCGCCCGGCCCGCGGCTCGCGCGCGCCCAGGCCTCTGTGACGCGCACCCGCCGCCGGCGCCCCCTGCGCCCGCGCTCGGCCTGCCGCCTTCCTCCCGCTGCTGCCTCCCGCCGCGGCCGCCTCGGGCGCGGCCAGCGGGCCAGCCAAACCCTGCGCTGCCCCGCCCTGCTGCCCTCCCAGGGCGCGGAGGCCTGGAGCAGCCCGGGGTGCGAGGAGGCGGGGCGGGGCGGGCGGCGGTGGGAAACGAGGGGTGGTGGGGGCGGCGGTGGGGGCGGGGATGGGGGCGGGGCGCCTGGCTGGGCGCTCTCCCCTCGCGGCCCGGGAACACTCCAGGCCGCCCTGGCCGCTCGGATCCGGCGATGGGTCGCAGGAGATGCGGCTGCTGGGAGGGGGGTGGCGCGGGGCACTTGGCCCGAGGCGTCGGGGGCGTCGGGCCGCCGGGCCCGTGCTCCTCTGAGTCCCCTCCGGCCCGAGGGGCCTCCCAGCGGGAGCCCTGACCTCTGCGGCGCCGGCCGGGCCCCGACTTGCCCAAACCCAGGCGGAGCCACCGGCGCGACCAGAGGGCGTCAGCGGAAGCCCGCCGCGCTGCCCCTGAGGGAGCGGGGAGGCGGGGCGGCCACCCTTCCCCCCCCGCCAGCGCCGCCCAGGAGACCGGCACCCCGCCCCCAACCCGCCCCTCGCGGGGACCCTGGACAGCTCCTGCTGGCGCCAGCCCAGAGACCCAGAGACAGAGACAGAGACAGAGACACGGAGAAACAGAGAAACGGCGACACGGAGAGGATCCAAGACACGGACCTAGACAGACACCCACCCTGACCCAGAGAGGCTCTGCCCAAGAGCTCGCTTCCCCCCCAGGAGGGCGGTGGTGCTGGAGCTGGGCCCGGGCCAGGAGGCAGGGGCCCCGGGGCTGGCGATCACCCCTGGGGCCCTAGGCCGCGCAGACAGGCTCTCAGGAGTCCCGGGCTCCCGGCATCGCTGCCCCGCCATCGCCCAGGAACCACAGGCAGGCACCGGAGCTCGCTGGCGCGCTCTGTCTGCGCTTGCGTGTGCGTGTGCTTGTGCGGGTTGTGCGAGTGGGTGTGTAGGCGTGTGTGTGTGTGTGTGTGTGTGTGTGGCGCGCGCGCGCGCGCGCGCCTGTGTGTCTGTGTGCCTGTGTGTGTGTGTGCGTCCGGGTTTGTGTGTTCCTTTCTCTCCGCTTCTTCGCTCTGGCTCTTTTCCTCTTTCTGCCGGGCACCCCCGACCTTACTGAGTTGATAGAAGGAGCAGGCAGAAAAGTCAGGGCCCAGAGAACTTGGCACGAGAAAGCAGCTCCATCTACCAGACATGTAGAAGCCCCTCCCCGACGACCGACCGCAGCGTCCCCGTTCTGCTCAAGTGCCGCTGGGGACGTTGCCCGGGATCTCCCGCCCGCTAGGTCACCGACGAAGGCGCCTCCGTCTTCCCAAGAGCGCGCTCGCGCCCAGGACGGAGGGAGGAGCAGCACGGTGTGATGACGGGGAGGAAGAGTCGCGTCCGAAGGCCCGTCGGTGCCTGCCGACGTCCCGGCTCTCCCTGTCTCGAGACCTCTGGGCTTCAGGGTTCTGTGCCGCAAGGCTTTCCCGCCGCACCCCCCGGGACCCAGGGCGCGCTGTGTGCGCTGCCCGTCTCCAGCGTTTGGGCCCTGTGGGCCTTCTTGCGTCCCACTGGAAAGGGGACCCTGGGACGGAGAGAAGATGGGCAGGGGGCGGGCTTCGGCAAAGAGAGCGACGGCCATCCACAGACGTCCGACGAGGCCCTCCGGGGCGCCAAGCTCTCCATTTTCCACGGCACGTGTCCTCGTCAGGTTCTGCCACCTCTGGCCGGCATGCGTAGGCACACCGCTGGTCTTGCGGCCCCAGAGGCGAGGAGGCGAACGCCCCGGAGGCCGAGATTGGCACCCGCGTTCTCGGCTGCTGGGTGGCCAGCACCTAGGAGAGTGTCTGGCCGGAAGCAGCCAGGCGATCGATCCCTGGGTGCTGGATGAGCCTCGGCGGCAAGAAGTAGGCTCGTGGGGAAGGACGGCGGCCGAGGCCCGGGCCCCCACCGAGGCCGCGCTCCGTGCTGAGCGGTCTGCTCCGTATTTCCCGCTTGCGTTCTCACCAGCACTCGCCCCCGCAAGGAGGCACGAACGCCAGGACCCCCTCGCACCAGAGGAGGAAAGCGCAGCTCAGGGAGGGCACGTCACTCGCGGGAGACGGCGCCCCTTGGGTTTCAGCTCAGGACTTCGGTCTCCCGAGCCTGCGTTTCGGGGCAAGGCTCCGGTCCCGCGCTCCGGGAAACTGACAGGGACGCAGTCCCGCTTCTCCCCGCAGAAGGTGCTCCTCGGAGATCAGATCCGGGGACCCGTCAGAACCACCCCGGGCACGAGCTGGCAGGGAGCGACGCGCACCGCACCCCCCCCCTCCCCCATCCCGCAGCCCGCAGCCCGCAGCCCGAGGAAGCGAGGAGCAGGCGATAGAGGCGCTGGGTTGGCAGGAGGGGAAACGGGGCCGGCAGGAGAAGCGAACCGCGAAGAGACTCCCTCCCAGGACGACGATGGCTGAACGGGGAGAGGAGGGAGCTTTGGGTCCTCTCTCGTCCTGCTTTGACCGGGATGTCCCCATTTTTCCACAGCGAGCGAGTATGGCTCTTGGATTCGGTGGGGAAGACGTGATTTATCTGGAGGACTTTTCCCTTCGGGGGTTCAAAGTCCGTTCTCTGAGGCAAGGCTCCCTCTCTGCCTCCCTGTCCTTCCCATTCGCCTCCCCGGAAGCCAGCTCTCCTCCCGGTTTCCTGGATCCCTTGGCCACGGTCCTCTGTTGCAAACACAGGCAGGTGCAAAGAAGATGCGAAAGGCTGCCCGAGCCACGCGAACGGAAAGCTGAAGCCAGGGAGCCAGGAAGGGCTGGCTGCTGAGGGAGGACGTGTCCTGTCAGGAGGCTTTTCAACTCCCTCTGACAGATGCGGCCTGGAGGGGCGGGGCCCGGCCGGGGCCCTGGGGTGGTAGGGGTCGGGTGTGAGGGGGTGGGTGGGGAGGCGGGGGGAGGCGGGAAGAGAGGGAGGCCCCCGAGTGAGGGGACACCAAAAGCCTCAGCCATCAAGACTCCTCGTCTTTGCATCCAGCGTTCTCAAACTCAAAACGAACGCAAGCTCATCCACCAGGAGCAACGTAGCAGCGTTTCCAAGCGAGGCAGGACCGCCCGAAGGCGAAAGCAGAATGGGATCCTAGTCAGGTGGAGCTTGAAACTCAGACCCCCCCCCCCCCCCCCCCCCCCCCCCCCCCCCCCCCCCCCCCCCCCCCCCCCCCCCCCCCGGGAAGGGGGCTTCTGGAAGGAAAAGCGAGACAATCTGACAGGGACAAACTTAGGTCGGGAAAGGAGTGTTGATTGTGAATGAGCCTCTCAAGGACAAGCAAGCGGGTACCAGGTTTTAGAAGATGACCTGCAGCGGCAGAGACGCCAGCAAAGGCAGAAGCCATCCCGTCTTGGGTGAGGTGCCCGAGACGCTCCTCTCTAACCCAGTCCGCCCTGTCCTTGGAGAAGCGGGCGGTGTCTGGAAAAGCCTGACCAGGTGCCTTTCCTCGGTGGGCGGGGCTGGTCGCTTTGGGACCCGTTTGGGCCTCCCGGCACCGCCGTGGAATCCGTTCCACCTGACAGGACGACTCTACCCGGCGGCTGGGGCGGCGGGGGCGGGGCGCCGAGGGAAGGGCTGGGGTGTCACCGGAGCGGGAGCCGAGCGGGTGGGAAGAGGCCGAGGCCAGAGGGAGCCGGCCGGCGGCGTGTGCGGCGTCGGGGTCCCGGTCCCGGTCCCGGTCCCGGTCCCGCCGGGCTGGCCCCGATTGGCCCTGGGTTCGGGTGGGGCCGCGAGCTGGAAGGGTTGGGCTGTGGCGGGGAGGGGTTGGGCCCTGCCCATGGGCGGCGCCGGCGGGCCCGCGGTGCGGAGGGGGGCGGGAGGGGAGGGGGAGGGTGGGGGGGGTCGGGCTGGCTGGAGGGGTGGGGGGCGTCCGCGGAGGACGGAGGCCGGAGGCCGCAGGACGGAGGAGGGGCGGCAGGAGCGCGGAGGGAGCCGCGCCCGGCCGGCGGCAAAAGGCGAGGGAGGCAAAAGCCTACAGCACCCGGTATTCCCAGGCGGTCTCCCATCCAAGTACTAACCAGGCCCGACCCTGCTTAGCTTCCGAGATCAGACGAGATCGGGCGCGTTCAGGGTGGTATGGCCGTAGACGCTGGCGCCTGCCGCCGGCGCCCCTAAGAAGCCGCGCCGCGTCGCCCGGCCCGCGGCTCGCGCGCGCCCAGGCCTCTGTGACGCGCACCCGCCGCCGGCGCCCCCTGCGCCCGCGCTCGGCCTGCCGCCTTCCTCCCGCTGCTGCCTCCCGCCGCGGCCGCCTCGGGCGCGGCCAGCGGGCCAGCCAAACCCTGCGCTGCCCCGCCCTGCTGCCCTCCCAGGGCGCGGAGGCCTGGAGCAGCCCGGGGTGCGAGGAGGCGGGGCGGGGCGGGCGGCGGTGGGAAACGAGGGGTGGTGGGGGCGGCGGTGGGGGCGGGGATGGGGGCGGGGCGCCTGGCTGGGCGCTCTCCCCTCGCGGCCCGGGAACACTCCAGGCCGCCCTGGCCGCTCGGATCCGGCGATGGGTCGCAGGAGATGCGGCTGCTGGGAGGGGGGTGGCGCGGGGCACTTGGCCCGAGGCGTCGGGGCGTCGGGCCGCCGGGCCCGTGCTCCTCTGAGTCCCCTCCGGCCCGAGGGGCCTCCCAGCGGGAGCCCTGACCTCTGCGGCGCCGGCCGGGCCCCGACTTGCCCAAACCCAGGCGGAGCCACCGGCGCGACCAGAGGGCGTCAGCGGAAGCCCGCCGCGCTGCCCCTGAGGGAGCGGGGAGGCGGGGCGGCCACACTTCCCCCCCGCCAGCGCCGCCCAGGAGACCGGCACCCCGCCCCCAACCCGCCCCTCGCGGGGACCCTGGACAGCTCCTGCTGGCGCCAGCCCAGAGACCCAGAGACAGAGACAGAGACAGAGACACGGAGAAACAGAGAAACGGCGACACGGAGAGGATCCAAGACACGGACCTAGACAGACACCCACCCTGACCCAGAGAGGCTCTGCCCAAGAGCTCGCTTCCCCCCCAGGAGGGCGGTGGTGCTGGAGCTGGGCCCGGGCCAGGAGGCAGGGGCCCCGGGGCTGGCGATCACCCCTGGGGCCCTAGGCCGCGCAGACAGGCTCTCAGGAGTCCCGGGCTCCCGGCATCGCTGCCCCGCCATCGCCCAGGAACCACAGGCAGGCACCGGAGCTCGCTGGCGCGCTCTGTCTGCGCTTGCGTGTGCGTGTGCTTGTGCGGGTTGTGCGAGTGGGTGTGTAGGCGTGTGTGTGTGTGTGTGTGTGTGTGTGTGCGCGCGCGCGCGCGCGCCTGTGTGTCTGTGTGCCTGTGTGTGTGTGTGCGTCCGGGTTTGTGTGTTCCTTTCTCTCCGCTTCTTCGCTCTGGCTCTTTTCCTCTTTCTGCCGGGCACGCCCGACCTTACTGAGTTGATAGAAGGAGCAGGCAGAAAAGTCAGGGCCCAGAGAACTTGGCACGAGAAAGCAGCTCCATCTACCAGACATGTAGAAGCCCCTCCCCGACGACCGACCGCAGCGTCCCCGTTCTGCTCAAGTGCCGCTGGGGACGTTGCCCGGGATCTCCCGCCCGCTAGGTCACCGACGAAGGCGCCTCCGTCTTCCCAAGAGCGCGCTCGCGCCCAGGACGGAGGGAGGAGCAGCACGGTGTGATGACGGGGAGGAAGAGTCGCGTCCGAAGGCCCGTCGGTGCCTGCCGACGTCCCGGCTCTCCCTGTCTCGAGACCTCTGGGCTTCAGGGTTCTGTGCCGCAAGGCTTTCCCGCCGCACCCCCCGGGACCCAGGGCGCGCTGTGTGCGCTGCCCGTCTCCAGCGTTTGGGCCCTGTGGGCCTTCTTGCGTCCCACTGGAAAGGGGACCCTGGGACGGAGAGAAGATGGGCAGGGGGCGGGCTTCGGCAAAGAGAGCGACGGCCATCCACAGACGTCCGACGAGGCCCTCCGGGGCGCCAAGCTCTCCATTTTCCACGGCACGTGTCCTCGTCAGGTTCTGCCACCTCTGGCCGGCATGCGTAGGCACACCGCTGGTCTTGCGGCCCCAGAGGCGAGGAGGCGAACGCCCCGGAGGCCGAGATTGGCACCCGCGTTCTCGGCTGCTGGGTGGCCAGCACCTAGGAGAGTGTCTGGCCGGAAGCAGCCAGGCGATCGATCCCTGGGTGCTGGATGAGCCTCGGCGGCAAGAAGTAGGCTCGTGGGGAAGGACGGCGGCCGAGGCCCGGGCCCCCACCGAGGCCGCGCTCCGTGCTGAGCGGTCTGCTCCGTATTTCCCGCTTGCGTTCTCACCAGCACTCGCCCCCGCAAGGAGGCACGAACGCCAGGACCCCCTCGCACCAGAGGAGGAAAGCGCAGCTCAGGGAGGGCACGTCACTCGCGGGAGACGGCGCCCCTTGGGTTTCAGCTCAGGACTTCGGTCTCCCGAGCCTGCGTTTCGGGGCAAGGCTCCGGTCCCGCGCTCCGGGAAACTGACAGGGACGCAGTCCCGCTTCTCCCCGCAGAAGGTGCTCCTCGGAGATCAGATCCGGGGACCCGTCAGAACCACCCCGGGCACGAGCTGGCAGGGAGCGACGCGCACCGCACCCCCCCCCTCCCCCATCCCGCAGCCCGCAGCCCGCAGCCCGAGGAAGCGAGGAGCAGGCGATAGAGGCGCTGGGTTGGCAGGAGGGGAAACGGGGCCGGCAGGAGAAGCGAACCGCGAAGAGACTCCCTCCCAGGACGACGATGGCTGAACGGGGAGAGGAGGGAGCTTTGGGTCCTCTCTCGTCCTGCTTTGACCGGGATGTCCCCATTTTTCCACAGCGAGCGAGTATGGCTCTTGGATTCGGTGGGGAAGACGTGATTTATCTGGAGGACTTTTCCCTTCGGGGGTTCAAAGTCCGTTCTCTGAGGCAAGGCTCCCTCTCTGCCTCCCTGTCCTTCCCATTCGCCTCCCCGGAAGCCAGCTCTCCTCCCGGTTTCCTGGATCCCTTGGCCACGGTCCTCTGTTGCAAACACAGGCAGGTGCAAAGAAGATGCGAAAGGCTGCCCGAGCCACGCGAACGGAAAGCTGAAGCCAGGGAGCCAGGAAGGGCTGGCTGCTGAGGGAGGACGTGTCCTGTCAGGAGGCTTTTCAACTCCCTCTGACAGATGCGGCCTGGAGGGGCGGGGCCCGGCCGGGGCCCTGGGGTGGTAGGGGTCGGGTGTGAGGGGGTGGGTGGGGAGGCGGGGGGAGGCGGGAAGAGAGGGAGGCCCCCGAGTGAGGGGACACCAAAAGCCTCAGCCATCAAGACTCCTCGTCTTTGCATCCAGCGTTCTCAAACTCAAAACGAACGCAAGCTCATCCACCAGGAGCAACGTAGCAGCGTTTCCAAGCGAGGCAGGACCGCCCGAAGGCGAAAGCAGAATGGGATCCTAGTCAGGTGGAGCTTGAAACTCAGACCCACCCACCCCCCTACCCCCCCCCACCACCACCACCTCCCCCCCTCCCCCCCACCCCGGGAAGGGGGCTTCTGGAAGGAAAAGCGAGACAAACTGACAGGGACAAACTTAGGTCGGGAAAGGAGTGTTGATTGTGAATGAGCCTCTCAAGGACAAGCAAGCGGGTACCAGGTTTTAGAAGATGACCTGCAGCGGCAGAGACGCCAGCAAAGGCAGAAGCCATCCCGTCTTGGGTGAGGTGCCCGAGACGCTCCTCTCTAACCCAGTCCGCCCTGTCCTTGGAGAAGCGGGCGGTGTCTGGAAAAGCCTGACCAGGTGCCTTTCCTCGGTGGGCGGGGCTGGTCGCTTTGGGACCCGTTTGGGCCTCCCGGCACCGCCGTGGAATCCGTTCCACCTGACAGGACGACTCTACCCGGCGGCTGGGGCGGCGGGGGCGGGGCGCCGAGGGAAGGGCTGGGGTGTCACCGGAGCGGGAGCCGAGCGGGTGGGAAGAGGCCGAGGCCAGAGGGAGCCGGCCGGCGGCGTGTGCGGCGTCGGGGTCCCGGTCCCGGTCCCGGTCCCGGTCCCGGTCCCGCCGGGCTGGCCCCGATTGGCCCTGGGTTCGGGTGGGGCCGCGAGCTGGAAGGGTTGGGCTGTGGCGGGGAGGGGTTGGGCCCTGCCCATGGGCGGCGCCGGCGGGCCCGCGGTGCGGAGGGGGGCGGGAGGGGAGGGGGAGGGTGGGGGGGGTCGGGCTGGCTGGAGGGGTGGGGGGCGTCCGCGGAGGACGGAGGCCGGAGGCCGCAGGACGGAGGAGGGGCGGCAGGAGCGCGGAGGGAGCCGCGCCCGGCCGGCGGCAAAAGGCGAGGGAGGCAAAAGCCTACAGCACCCGGTATTCCCAGGCGGTCTCCCATCCAAGTACTAACCAGGCCCGACCCTGCTTAGCTTCCGAGATCAGACGAGATCGGGCGCGTTCAGGGTGGTATGGCCGTAGACGCTGGCGCCTGCCGCCGGCGCCCCTAAGAAGCCGCGCCGCGTCGCCCGGCCCGCGGCTCGCGCGCGCCCAGGCCTCTGTGACGCGCACCCGCCGCCGGCGCCCCCTGCGCCCGCGCCCGGCCTGCCGCCTTCCTCCCGCTGCTGCCTCCCGCCGCGGCCGCCTCGGGCGCGGCCAGCGGGCCAGCCAAACCCTGCGCTGCCCCGCCCTGCTGCCCTCCCAGGGCGCGGAGGCCTGGAGCAGCCCGGGGTGCGAGGAGGCGGGGCGGGGCGGGCGGCGGTGGGAAACGAGGGGTGGTGGGGGCGGCGGTGGGGGCGGGGATGGGGGCGGGGCGCCTGGCTGGGCGCTCTCCCCTCGCGGCCCGGGAACACTCCAGGCCGCCCTGGCCGCTCGGATCCGGCGATGGGTCGCAGGAGATGCGGCTGCTGGGAGGGGGGTGGCGCGGGGCACTTGGCCCGAGGCGTCGGGGCGTCGGGCCGCCGGGCCCGTGCTCCTCTGAGTCCCCTCCGGCCCGAGGGGCCTCCCAGCGGGAGCCCTGACCTCTGCGGCGCCGGCCGGGCCCCGACTTGCCCAAACCCAGGCGGAGCCACCGGCGCGACCAGAGGGCGTCAGCGGAAGCCCGCCGCGCTGCCCCTGAGGGAGCGGGGAGGCGGGGCGGCCACACTTCCCCCCCGCCAGCGCCGCCCAGGAGACCGGCACCCCGCCCCCAACCCGCCCCTCGCGGGGACCCTGGACAGCTCCTGCTGGCGCCAGCCCAGAGACCCAGAGACAGAGACAGAGACAGAGACACGGAGAAACAGAGAAACGGCGACACGGAGAGGATCCAAGACACGGACCTAGACAGACACCCACCCTGACCCAGAGAGGCTCTGCCCAAGAGCTCGCTTCCCCCCCAGGAGGGCGGTGGTGCTGGAGCTGGGCCCGGGCCAGGAGGCAGGGGCCCCGGGGCTGGCGATCACCCCTGGGGCCCTAGGCCGCGCAGACAGGCTCTCAGGAGTCCCGGGCTCCCGGCATCGCTGCCCCGCCATCGCCCAGGAACCACAGGCAGGCACCGGAGCTCGCTGGCGCGCTCTGTCTGCGCTTGCGTGTGCGTGTGCTTGTGCGGGTTGTGCGAGTGGGTGTGTAGGCGTGTGTGTGTGTGTGTGTGTGTGTGTGCGCGCGCGCGCGCGCGCGCCTGTGTGTCTGTGTGCCTGTGTGTGTGTGTGCGTCCGGGTTTGTGTGTTCCTTTCTCTCCGCTTCTTCGCTCTGGCTCTTTTCCTCTTTCTGCCGGGCACCCCCGACCTTACTGAGTTGATAGAAGGAGCAGGCAGAAAAGTCAGGGCCCAGAGAACTTGGCACGAGAAAGCAGCTCCATCTACCAGACATGTAGAAGCCCCTCCCCGACGACCGACCGCAGCGTCCCCGTTCTGCTCAAGTGCCGCTGGGGACGTTGCCCGGGATCTCCCGCCCGCTAGGTCACCGACGAAGGCGCCTCCGTCTTCCCAAGAGCGCGCTCGCGCCCAGGACGGAGGGAGGAACAGCACGGTGTGATGACGGGGAGGAAGAGTCGCGTCCGAAGGCCCGTCGGTGCCTGCCGACGTCCTGGCTCTCCCTGTCTCGAGACCTCTGGGCTTCAGGGTTCTGTGCCGCAAGGCTTTCCCGCCGCACCCCCCGGGACCCAGGGCGCGCTGTGTGCGCTGCCCGTCTCCAGCGTTTGGGCCCTGTGGGCCTTCTTGCGTCCCACTGGAAAGGGGACCCTGGGACGGAGAGAAGATGGGCAGGGGGCGGGCTTCGGCAAAGAGAGCGACGGCCATCCACAGACGTCCGACGAGGCCCTCCGGGGCGCCAAGCTCTCCATTTTCCACGGCACGTGTCCTCGTCAGGTTCTGCCACCTCTGGCCGGCATGTGTAGGTAGGCACACCGCTGGTCTTGCGGCCCCAGAGGCGAGGAGGCGAACGCCCCGGAGGCCGAGATTGGCACCCGCGTTCTCGGCTGCTGGGTGGCCAGCACCTAGGAGAGTGTCTGGCCGGAAGCAGCCAGGCGATCGATCCCTGGGTGCCGGATGAGCCTCGGCGGCAAGAAGTAGGCTCGTGGGGAAGGACGGCGGCCGAGGCCCGGGCCCCCACCGAGGCCGCGCTCCGTGCTGAGCGGTCTGCTCCGTATTTCCCGCTTGCGTTCTCACCAGCACTCGCCCCCGCAAGGAGGCACGAACGCCAGGACCCCCTCGCACCAGAGGAGGAAAGCGCAGCTCAGGGAGGGCACGTCACTCGCGGGAGACGGCGCCCCTTGGGTTTCAGCTCAGGACTTCGGTCTCCCGAGCCTGCGTTTCGGGGCAAGGCTCCGGTCCCGCGCTCCGGGAAACTGACAGGGACGCAGTCCCGCTTCTCCCCGCAGAAGGTGCTCCTCGGAGATCAGATCCGGGGACCCGTCAGAACCACCCCGGGCACGAGCTGGCAGGGAGCGACGCGCACCGCACCCCCCCCTCCCCCATCCCGCAGCCCGCAGCCCGCAGCCCGAGGAAGCGAGGAGCAGGCGATAGAGGCGCTGGGTTGGCAGGAGGGGAAACGGGGCCGGCAGGAGAAGCGAACCGCGAAGAGACTCCCTCCCAGGACGACGATGGCTGAACGGGGAGAGGAGGGAGCTTTGGGTCCTCTCTCGTCCTGCTTTGACCGGGATGTCCCCATTTTTCCACAGCGAGCGAGTATGGCTCTTGGATTCGGTGGGGAAGACGTGATTTATCTGGAGGACTTTTCCCTTCGGGGGTTCAAAGTCCGTTCTCTGAGGCAAGGCTCCCTCTCTGCCTCCCTGTCCTTCCCATTCGCCTCCCCGGAAGCCAGCTCTCCTCCCGGTTTCCTGGATCCCTTGGCCACGGTCCTCTGTTGCAAACACAGGCAGGTGCAAAGAAGATGCGAAAGGCTGCCCGAGCCACGCGAACGGAAAGCTGAAGCCAGGGAGCCAGGAAGGGCTGGCTGCTGAGGGAGGACGTGTCCTGTCAGGAGGCTTTTCAACTCCCTCTGACAGATGCGGCCTGGAGGGGCGGGGCCCGGCCGGGGCCCTGGGGTGGTAGGGGTCGGGTGTGAGGGGGTGGGTGGGGAGGCGGGGGGAGGCGGGAAGAGAGGGAGGCCCCCGAGTGAGGGGACACCAAAAGCCTCAGCCATCAAGACTCCTCGTCTTTGCATCCAGCGTTCTCAAACTCAAAACGAACGCAAGCTCATCCACCAGGAGCAACGTAGCAGCGTTTCCAAGCGAGGCAGGACCGCCCGAAGGCGAAAGCAGAATGGGATCCTAGTCAGGTGGAGCTTGAAACTCAGACCCACCCACCCCCTACCCCCCCCCACCACCACCACCTCCCCCCCTCCCCCCCACCCCGGGAAGGGGGCTTCTGGAAGGAAAAGCGAGACAAACTGACAGGGACAAACTTAGGTCGGGAAAGGAGTGTTGATTGTGAATGAGCCTCTCAAGGACAAGCAAGCGGGTACCAGGTTTTAGAAGATGACCTGCAGCGGCAGAGACGCCAGCAAAGGCAGAAGCCATCCCGTCTTGGGTGAGGTGCCCGAGACGCTCCTCTCTAACCCAGTCCGCCCTGTCCTTGGAGAAGCGGGCGGTGTCTGGAAAAGCCTGACCAGGTGCCTTTCCTCGGTGGGCGGGGCTGGTCGCTTTGGGACCCGTTTGGGCCTCCCGGCACCGCCGTGGAATCCGTTCCACCTGACAGGACGACTCTACCCGGCGGCTGGGGCGGCGGGGGCGGGGCGCCGAGGGAAGGGCTGGGGTGTCACCGGAGCGGGAGCCGAGCGGGTGGGAAGAGGCCGAGGCCAGAGGGAGCCGGCCGGCGGCGTGTGCGGCGTCGGGGTCCCGGTCCCGGTCCCGGTCCCGGTCCCGGTCCCGGTCCCGGTCCCGCCGGGCTGGCCCCGATTGGCCCTGGGTTCGGGTGGGGCCGCGAGCTGGAAGGGTTGGGCTGTGGCGGGGAGGGGTTGGGCCCTGCCCATGGGCGGCGCCGGCGGGCCCGCGGTGCGGAGGGGGGCGGGAGGGGAGGGGGAGGGTGGGGGGGGTCGGGCTGGCTGGAGGGGTGGGGGGCGTCCGCGGAGGACGGAGGCCGGAGGCCGCAGGACGGAGGAGGGGCGGCAGGAGCGCGGAGGGAGCCGCGCCCGGCCGGCGGCAAAAGGCGAGGGAGGCAAAAGCCTACAGCACCCGGTATTCCCAGGCGGTCTCCCATCCAAGTACTAACCAGGCCCGACCCTGCTTAGCTTCCGAGATCAGACGAGATCGGGCGCGTTCAGGGTGGTATGGCCGTAGACGCTGGCGCCTGCCGCCGGCGCCCCTAAGAAGCCGCGCCGCGTCGCCCGGCCCGCGGCTCGCGCGCGCCCAGGCCTCTGTGACGCGCACCCGCCGCCGGCGCCCCCTGCGCCCGCGCCCGGCCTGCCGCCTTCCTCCCGCTGCTGCCTCCCGCCGCGGCCGCCTCGGGCGCGGCCAGCGGGCCAGCCAAACCCTGCGCTGCCCCGCCCTGCTGCCCTCCCAGGGCGCGGAGGCCTGGAGCAGCCCGGGGTGCGAGGAGGCGGGGCGGGGCGGGCGGCGGTGGGAAACGAGGGGTGGTGGGGGCGGCGGTGGGGGCGGGGATGGGGGCGGGGCGCCTGGCTGGGCGCTCTCCCCTCGCGGCCCGGGAACACTCCAGGCCGCCCTGGCCGCTCGGATCCGGCGATGGGTCGCAGGAGATGCGGCTGCTGGGAGGGGGGTGGCGCGGGGCACTTGGCCCGAGGCGTCGGGGCGTCGGGCCGCCGGGCCCGTGCTCCTCTGAGTCCCCTCCGGCCCGAGGGGCCTCCCAGCGGGAGCCCTGACCTCTGCGGCGCCGGCCGGGCCCCGACTTGCCCAAACCCAGGCGGAGCCACCGGCGCGACCAGAGGGCGTCAGCGGAAGCCCGCCGCGCTGCCCCTGAGGGAGCGGGGAGGCGGGGCGGCCACACTTCCCCCCCGCCAGCGCCGCCCAGGAGACCGGCACCCCGCCCCCAACCCGCCCCTCGCGGGGACCCTGGACAGCTCCTGCTGGCGCCAGCCCAGAGACCCAGAGACAGAGACAGAGACAGAGACACGGAGAAACAGAGAAACGGCGACACGGAGAGGATCCAAGACACGGACCTAGACAGACACCCACCCTGACCCAGAGAGGCTCTGCCCAAGAGCTCGCTTCCCCCCCAGGAGGGCGGTGGTGCTGGAGCTGGGCCCGGGCCAGGAGGCAGGGGCCCCGGGGCTGGCGATCACCCCTGGGGCCCTAGGCCGCGCAGACAGGCTCTCAGGAGTCCCGGGCTCCCGGCATCGCTGCCCCGCCATCGCCCAGGAACCACAGGCAGGCACCGGAGCTCGCTGGCGCGCTCTGTCTGCGCTTGCGTGTGCGTGTGCTTGTGCGGGTTGTGCGAGTGGGTGTGTAGGCGTGTGTGTGTGTGTGTGTGTGTGTGTGCGCGCGCGCGCGCGCGCGCGCCTGTGTGTCTGTGTGCCTGTGTGTGTGTGTGCGTCCGGGTTTGTGTGTTCCTTTCTCTCCGCTTCTTCGCTCTGGCTCTTTTCCTCTTTCTGCCGGGCACCCCCGACCTTACTGAGTTGATAGAAGGAGCAGGCAGAAAAGTCAGGGCCCAGAGAACTTGGCACGAGAAAGCAGCTCCATCTACCAGACATGTAGAAGCCCCTCCCCGACGACCGACCGCAGCGTCCCCGTTCTGCTCAAGTGCCGCTGGGGACGTTGCCCGGGATCTCCCGCCCGCTAGGTCACCGACGAAGGCGCCTCCGTCTTCCCAAGAGCGCGCTCGCGCCCAGGACGGAGGGAGGAGCAGCACGGTGTGATGACGGGGAGGAAGAGTCGCGTCCGAAGGCCCGTCGGTGCCTGCCGACGTCCCGGCTCTCCCTGTCTCGAGACCTCTGGGCTTCAGGGTTCTGTGCCGCAAGGCTTTCCCGCCGCACCCCCCGGGACCCAGGGCGCGCTGTGTGCGCTGCCCGTCTCCAGCGTTTGGGCCCTGTGGGCCTTCTTGCGTCCCACTGGAAAGGGGACCCTGGGACGGAGAGAAGATGGGCAGGGGGCGGGCTTCGGCAAAGAGAGCGACGGCCATCCACAGACGTCCGACGAGGCCCTCCGGGGCGCCAAGCTCTCCATTTTCCACGGCACGTGTCCTCGTCAGGTTCTGCCACCTCTGGCCGGCATGCGTAGGCACACCGCTGGTCTTGCGGCCCCAGAGGCGAGGAGGCGAACGCCCCGGAGGCCGAGATTGGCACCCGCGTTCTCGGCTGCTGGGTGGCCAGCACCTAGGAGAGTGTCTGGCCGGAAGCAGCCAGGCGATCGATCCCTGGGTGCTGGATGAGCCTCGGCGGCAAGAAGTAGGCTCGTGGGGAAGGACGGCGGCCGAGGCCCGGGCCCCCACCGAGGCCGCGCTCCGTGCTGAGCGGTCTGCTCCGTATTTCCCGCTTGCGTTCTCACCAGCACTCGCCCCCGCAAGGAGGCACGAACGCCAGGACCCCCTCGCACCAGAGGAGGAAAGCGCAGCTCAGGGAGGGCACGTCACTCGCGGGAGACGGCGCCCCTTGGGTTTCAGCTCAGGACTTCGGTCTCCCGAGCCTGCGTTTCGGGGCAAGGCTCCGGTCCCGCGCTCCGGGAAACTGACAGGGACGCAGTCCCGCTTCTCCCCGCAGAAGGTGCTCCTCGGAGATCAGATCCGGGGACCCGTCAGAACCACCCCGGGCACGAGCTGGCAGGGAGCGACGCGCACCGCACCCCCCCCTCCCCCATCCCGCAGCCCGCAGCCCGCAGCCCGAGGAAGCGAGGAGCAGGCGATAGAGGCGCTGGGTTGGCAGGAGGGGAAACGGGGCCGGCAGGAGAAGCGAACCGCGAAGAGACTCCCTCCCAGGACGACGATGGCTGAACGGGGAGAGGAGGGAGCTTTGGGTCCTCTCTCGTCCTGCTTTGACCGGGATGTCCCCATTTTTCCACAGCGAGCGAGTATGGCTCTTGGATTCGGTGGGGAAGACGTGATTTATCTGGAGGACTTTTCCCTTCGGGGGTTCAAAGTCCGTTCTCTGAGGCAAGGCTCCCTCTCTGCCTCCCTGTCCTTCCCATTCGCCTCCCCGGAAGCCAGCTCTCCTCCCGGTTTCCTGGATCCCTTGGCCACGGTCCTCTGTTGCAAACACAGGCAGGTGCAAAGAAGATGCGAAAGGCTGCCCGAGCCACGCGAACGGAAAGCTGAAGCCAGGGAGCCAGGAAGGGCTGGCTGCTGAGGGAGGACGTGTCCTGTCAGGAGGCTTTTCAACTCCCTCTGACAGATGCGGCCTGGAGGGGCGGGGCCCGGCCGGGGCCCTGGGGTGGTAGGGGTCGGGTGTGAGGGGGTGGGTGGGGAGGCGGGGGGAGGCGGGAAGAGAGGGAGGCCCCCGAGTGAGGGGACACCAAAAGCCTCAGCCATCAAGACTCCTCGTCTTTGCATCCAGCGTTCTCAAACTCAAAACGAACGCAAGCTCATCCACCAGGAGCAACGTAGCAGCGTTTCCAAGCGAGGCAGGACCGCCCGAAGGCGAAAGCAGAATGGGATCCTAGTCAGGTGGAGCTTGAAACTCAGACCCACCCACCCCCTACCCCCCCCCACCACCACCACCTCCCCCCCTCCCCCCCACCCCGGGAAGGGGGCTTCTGGAAGGAAAAGCGAGACAAACTGACAGGGACAAACTTAGGTCGGGAAAGGAGTGTTGATTGTGAATGAGCCTCTCAAGGACAAGCAAGCGGGTACCAGGTTTTAGAAGATGACCTGCAGCGGCAGAGACGCCAGCAAAGGCAGAAGCCATCCCGTCTTGGGTGAGGTGCCCGAGACGCTCCTCTCTAACCCAGTCCGCCCTGTCCTTGGAGAAGCGGGCGGTGTCTGGAAAAGCCTGACCAGGTGCCTTTCCTCGGTGGGCGGGGCTGGTCGCTTTGGGACCCGTTTGGGCCTCCCGGCACCGCCGTGGAATCCGTTCCACCTGACAGGACGACTCTACCCGGCGGCTGGGGCGGCGGGGGCGGGGCGCCGAGGG
The DNA here is from genome assembly GCF_041296235.1 of Equus asinus. NCBI lineage: Eukaryota > Metazoa > Chordata > Mammalia > Perissodactyla > Equidae > Equus > Equus asinus. The sequence goes on from NW_027224994.1 coordinate 21,415, forward strand.
AAGGGCTGGGGTGTCACCGGAGCGGGAGCCGAGCGGGTGGGAAGAGGCCGAGGCCAGAGGGAGCCGGCCGGCGGCGTGTGCGGCGTCGGGGTCCCGGTCCCGGTCCCGGTCCCGGTCCCGGTCCCGGTCCCGCCGGGCTGGCCCCGATTGGCCCTGGGTTCGGGTGGGGCCGCGAGCTGGAAGGGTTGGGCTGTGGCGGGGAGGGGTTGGGCCCTGCCCATGGGCGGCGCCGGCGGGCCCGCGGTGCGGAGGGGGGCGGGAGGGGAGGGGGAGGGTGGGGGGGGTCGGGCTGGCTGGAGGGGTGGGGGGCGTCCGCGGAGGACGGAGGCCGGAGGCCGCAGGACGGAGGAGGGGCGGCAGGAGCGCGGAGGGAGCCGCGCCCGGCCGGCGGCAAAAGGCGAGGGAGGCAAAAGCCTACAGCACCCGGTATTCCCAGGCGGTCTCCCATCCAAGTACTAACCAGGCCCGACCCTGCTTAGCTTCCGAGATCAGACGAGATCGGGCGCGTTCAGGGTGGTATGGCCGTAGACGCTGGCGCCTGCCGCCGGCGCCCCTAAGAAGCCGCGCCGCGTCGCCCGGCCCGCGGCTCGCGCGCGCCCAGGCCTCTGTGACGCGCACCCGCCGCCGGCGCCCCCTGCGCCCGCGCCCGGCCTGCCGCCTTCCTCCCGCTGCTGCCTCCCGCCGCGGCCGCCTCGGGCGCGGCCAGCGGGCCAGCCAAACCCTGCGCTGCCCCGCCCTGCTGCCCTCCCAGGGCGCGGAGGCCTGGAGCAGCCCGGGGTGCGAGGAGGCGGGGCGGGGCGGGCGGCGGTGGGAAACGAGGGGTGGTGGGGGCGGCGGTGGGGGCGGGGATGGGGGCGGGGCGCCTGGCTGGGCGCTCTCCCCTCGCGGCCCGGGAACACTCCAGGCCGCCCTGGCCGCTCGGATCCGGCGATGGGTCGCAGGAGATGCGGCTGCTGGGAGGGGGGTGGCGCGGGGCACTTGGCCCGAGGCGTCGGGGCGTCGGGCCGCCGGGCCCGTGCTCCTCTGAGTCCCCTCCGGCCCGAGGGGCCTCCCAGCGGGAGCCCTGACCTCTGCGGCGCCGGCCGGGCCCCGACTTGCCCAAACCCAGGCGGAGCCACCGGCGCGACCAGAGGGCGTCAGCGGAAGCCCGCCGCGCTGCCCCTGAGGGAGCGGGGAGGCGGGGCGGCCACACTTCCCCCCGCCAGCGCCGCCCAGGAGACCGGCACCCCGCCCCCAACCCGCCCCTCGCGGGGACCCTGGACAGCTCCTGCTGGCGCCAGCCCAGAGACCCAGAGACAGAGACAGAGACAGAGACACGGAGAAACAGAGAAACGGCGACACGGAGAGGATCCAAGACACGGACCTAGACAGACACCCACCCTGACCCAGAGAGGCTCTGCCCAAGAGCTCGCTTCCCCCCCAGGAGGGCGGTGGTGCTGGAGCTGGGCCCGGGCCAGGAGGCAGGGGCCCCGGGGCTGGCGATCACCCCTGGGGCCCTAGGCCGCGCAGACAGGCTCTCAGGAGTCCCGGGCTCCCGGCATCGCTGCCCCGCCATCGCCCAGGAACCACAGGCAGGCACCGGAGCTCGCTGGCGCGCTCTGTCTGCGCTTGCGTGTGCGTGTGCTTGTGCGGGTTGTGCGAGTGGGTGTGTAGGCGTGTGTGTGTGTGTGTGTGTGTGTGTGTGCGCGCGCGCGCGCGCGCCTGTGTGTCTGTGTGCCTGTGTGTGTGTGTGCGTCCGGGTTTGTGTGTTCCTTTCTCTCCGCTTCTTCGCTCTGGCTCTTTTCCTCTTTCTGCCGGGCACCCCCGACCTTACTGAGTTGATAGAAGGAGCAGGCAGAAAAGTCAGGGCCCAGAGAACTTGGCACGAGAAAGCAGCTCCATCTACCAGACATGTAGAAGCCCCTCCCCGACGACCGACCGCAGCGTCCCCGTTCTGCTCAAGTGCTGCTGGGGACGTTGCCCGGGATCTCCCGCCCGCTAGGTCACCGACGAAGGCGCCTCCGTCTTCCCAAGAGCGCGCTCGCGCCCAGGACGGAGGGAGGAGCAGCACGGTGTGATGACGGGGAGGAAGAGTCGCGTCCGAAGGCCCGTCGGTGCCTGCCGACGTCCCGGCTCTCCCTGTCTCGAGACCTCTGGGCTTCAGGGTTCTGTGCCGCAAGGCTTTCCCGCCGCACCCCCCGGGACCCAGGGCGCGCTGTGTGCGCTGCCCGTCTCCAGCGTTTGGGCCCTGTGGGCCTTCTTGCGTCCCACTGGAAAGGGGACCCTGGGACGGAGAGAAGATGGGCAGGGGGCGGGCTTCGGCAAAGAGAGCGACGGCCATCCACAGACGTCCGACGAGGCCCTCCGGGGCGCCAAGCTCTCCATTTTCCACGGCACGTGTCCTCGTCAGGTTCTGCCACCTCTGGCCGGCATGCGTAGGCACACCGCTGGTCTTGCGGCCCCAGAGGCGAGGAGGCGAACGCCCCGGAGGCCGAGATTGGCACCCGCGTTCTCGGCTGCTGGGTGGCCAGCACCTAGGAGAGTGTCTGGCCGGAAGCAGCCAGGCGATCGATCCCTGGGTGCTGGATGAGCCTCGGCGGCAAGAAGTAGGCTCGTGGGGAAGGACGGCGGCCGAGGCCCGGGCCCCCACCGAGGCCGCGCTCCGTGCTGAGCGGTCTGCTCCGTATTTCCCGCTTGCGTTCTCACCAGCACTCGCCCCCGCAAGGAGGCACGAACGCCAGGACCCCCTCGCACCAGAGGAGGAAAGCGCAGCTCAGGGAGGGCACGTCACTCGCGGGAGACGGCGCCCCTTGGGTTTCAGCTCAGGACTTCGGTCTCCCGAGCCTGCGTTTCGGGGCAAGGCTCCGGTCCCGCGCTCCGGGAAACTGACAGGGACGCAGTCCCGCTTCTCCCCGCAGAAGGTGCTCCTCGGAGATCAGATCCGGGGACCCGTCAGAACCACCCCGGGCACGAGCTGGCAGGGAGCGACGCGCACCGCACCCCCCCCTCCCCCATCCCGCAGCCCGCAGCCCGCAGCCCGAGGAAGCGAGGAGCAGGCGATAGAGGCGCTGGGTTGGCAGGAGGGGAAACGGGGCCGGCAGGAGAAGCGAACCGCGAAGAGACTCCCTCCCAGGACGACGATGGCTGAACGGGGAGAGGAGGGAGCTTTGGGTCCTCTCTCGTCCTGCTTTGACCGGGATGTCCCCATTTTTCCACAGCGAGCGAGTATGGCTCTTGGATTCGGTGGGGAAGACGTGATTTATCTGGAGGACTTTTCCCTTCGGGGGTTCAAAGTCCGTTCTCTGAGGCAAGGCTCCCTCTCTGCCTCCCTGTCCTTCCCATTCGCCTCCCCGGAAGCCAGCTCTCCTCCCGGTTTCCTGGATCCCTTGGCCACGGTCCTCTGTTGCAAACACAGGCAGGTGCAAAGAAGATGCGAAAGGCTGCCCGAGCCACGCGAACGGAAAGCTGAAGCCAGGGAGCCAGGAAGGGCTGGCTGCTGAGGGAGGACGTGTCCTGTCAGGAGGCTTTTCAACTCCCTCTGACAGATGCGGCCTGGAGGGGCGGGGCCCGGCCGGGGCCCTGGGGTGGTAGGGGTCGGGTGTGAGGGGGTGGGTGGGGAGGCGGGGGGAGGCGGGAAGAGAGGGAGGCCCCCGAGTGAGGGGACACCAAAAGCCTCAGCCATCAAGACTCCTCGTCTTTGCATCCAGCGTTCTCAAACTCAAAACGAACGCAAGCTCATCCACCAGGAGCAACGTAGCAGCGTTTCCAAGCGAGGCAGGACCGCCCGAAGGCGAAAGCAGAATGGGATCCTAGTCAGGTGGAGCTTGAAACTCAGACCCACCCACCCCCTACCCCCCCCCACCACCACCACCTCCCCCCCTCCCCCCCACCCCGGGAAGGGGGCTTCTGGAAGGAAAAGCGAGACAAACTGACAGGGACAAACTTAGGTCGGGAAAGGAGTGTTGATTGTGAATGAGCCTCTCAAGGACAAGCAAGCGGGTACCAGGTTTTAGAAGATGACCTGCAGCGGCAGAGACGCCAGCAAAGGCAGAAGCCATCCCGTCTTGGGTGAGGTGCCCGAGACGCTCCTCTCTAACCCAGTCCGCCCTGTCCTTGGAGAAGCGGGCGGTGTCTGGAAAAGCCTGACCAGGTGCCTTTCCTCGGTGGGCGGGGCTGGTCGCTTTGGGACCCGTTTGGGCCTCCCGGCACCGCCGTGGAATCCGTTCCACCTGACAGGACGACTCTACCCGGCGGCTGGGGCGGCGGGGGCGGGGCGCCGAGGGAAGGGCTGGGGTGTCACCGGAGCGGGAGCCGAGCGGGTGGGAAGAGGCCGAGGCCAGAGGGAGCCGGCCGGCGGCGTGTGCGGCGTCGGGGTCCCGGTCCCGGTCCCGGTCCCGGTCCCGCCGGGCTGGCCCCGATTGGCCCTGGGTTCGGGTGGGGCCGCGAGCTGGAAGGGTTGGGCTGTGGCGGGGAGGGGTTGGGCCCTGCCCATGGGCGGCGCCGGCGGGCCCGCGGTGCGGAGGGGGGCGGGAGGGGAGGGGGAGGGTGGGGGGGGTCGGGCTGGCTGGAGGGGTGGGGGGCGTCCGCGGAGGACGGAGGCCGGAGGCCGCAGGACGGAGGAGGGGCGGCAGGAGCGCGGAGGGAGCCGCGCCCGGCCGGCGGCAAAAGGCGAGGGAGGCAAAAGCCTACAGCACCCGGTATTCCCAGGCGGTCTCCCATCCAAGTACTAACCAGGCCCGACCCTGCTTAGCTTCCGAGATCAGACGAGATCGGGCGCGTTCAGGGTGGTATGGCCGTAGACGCTGGCGCCTGCCGCCGGCGCCCCTAAGAAGCCGCGCCGCGTCGCCCGGCCCGCGGCTCGCGCGCGCCCAGGCCTCTGTGACGCGCACCCGCCGCCGGCGCCCCCTGCGCCCGCGCTCGGCCTGCCGCCTTCCTCCCGCTGCTGCCTCCCGCCGCGGCCGCCTCGGGCGCGGCCAGCGGGCCAGCCAAACCCTGCGCTGCCCCGCCCTGCTGCCCTCCCAGGGCGCGGAGGCCTGGAGCAGCCCGGGGTGCGAGGAGGCGGGGCGGGGCGGGCGGCGGTGGGAAACGAGGGGTGGTGGGGGCGGCGGTGGGGGCGGGGATGGGGGCGGGGCGCCTGGCTGGGCGCTCTCCCCTCGCGGCCCGGGAACACTCCAGGCCGCCCTGGCCGCTCGGATCCGGCGATGGGTCGCAGGAGATGCGGCTGCTGGGAGGGGGGTGGCGCGGGGCACTTGGCCCGAGGCGTCGGGGCGTCGGGCCGCCGGGCCCGTGCTCCTCTGAGTCCCCTCCGGCCCGAGGGGCCTCCCAGCGGGAGCCCTGACCTCTGCGGCGCCGGCCGGGCCCCGACTTGCCCAAACCCAGGCGGAGCCACCGGCGCGACCAGAGGGCGTCAGCGGAAGCCCGCCGCGCTGCCCCTGAGGGAGCGGGGAGGCGGGGCGGCCACCCTTCCCCCCGCCAGCGCCGCCCAGGAGACCGGCACCCCGCCCCCAACCCGCCCCTCGCGGGGACCCTGGACAGCTCCTGCTGGCGCCAGCCCAGAGACCCAGAGACAGAGACAGAGACAGAGACACGGAGAAACAGAGAAACGGCGACACGGAGAGGATCCAAGACACGGACCTAGACAGACACCCACCCTGACCCAGAGAGGCTCTGCCCAAGAGCTCGCTTCCCCCCCAGGAGGGCGGTGGTGCTGGAGCTGGGCCCGGGCCAGGAGGCAGGGGCCCCGGGGCTGGCGATCACCCCTGGGGCCCTAGGCCGCGCAGACAGGCTCTCAGGAGTCCCGGGCTCCCGGCATCGCTGCCCCGCCATCGCCCAGGAACCACAGGCAGGCACCGGAGCTCGCTGGCGCGCTCTGTCTGCGCTTGCGTGTGCGTGTGCTTGTGCGGGTTGTGCGAGTGGGTGTGTAGGCGTGTGTGTGTGTGTGTGTGTGTGTGTGTGCGCGCGCGCGCGCGCGCGCCTGTGTGTCTGTGTGCCTGTGTGTGTGTGTGCGTCCGGGTTTGTGTGTTCCTTTCTCTCCGCTTCTTCGCTCTGGCTCTTTTCCTCTTTCTGCCGGGCACCCCCGACCTTACTGAGTTGATAGAAGGAGCAGGCAGAAAAGTCAGGGCCCAGAGAACTTGGCACGAGAAAGCAGCTCCATCTACCAGACATGTAGAAGCCCCTCCCCGACGACCGACCGCAGCGTCCCCGTTCTGCTCAAGTGCCGCTGGGGACGTTGCCCGGGATCTCCCGCCCGCTAGGTCACCGACGAAGGCGCCTCCGTCTTCCCAAGAGCGCGCTCGCGCCCAGGACGGAGGGAGGAGCAGCACGGTGTGATGACGGGGAGGAAGAGTCGCGTCCGAAGGCCCGTCGGTGCCTGCCGACGTCCCGGCTCTCCCTGTCTCGAGACCTCTGGGCTTCAGGGTTCTGTGCCGCAAGGCTTTCCCGCCGCACCCCCCGGGACCCAGGGCGCGCTGTGTGCGCTGCCCGTCTCCAGCGTTTGGGCCCTGTGGGCCTTCTTGCGTCCCACTGGAAAGGGGACCCTGGGACGGAGAGAAGATGGGCAGGGGGCGGGCTTCGGCAAAGAGAGCGACGGCCATCCACAGACGTCCGACGAGGCCCTCCGGGGCGCCAAGCTCTCCATTTTCCACGGCACGTGTCCTCGTCAGGTTCTGCCACCTCTGGCCGGCATGCGTAGGCACACCGCTGGTCTTGCGGCCCCAGAGGCGAGGAGGCGAACGCCCCGGAGGCCGAGATTGGCACCCGCGTTCTCGGCTGCTGGGTGGCCAGCACCTAGGAGAGTGTCTGGCCGGAAGCAGCCAGGCGATCGATCCCTGGGTGCTGGATGAGCCTCGGCGGCAAGAAGTAGGCTCGTGGGGAAGGACGGCGGCCGAGGCCCGGGCCCCCACCGAGGCCGCGCTCCGTGCTGAGCGGTCTGCTCCGTATTTCCCGCTTGCGTTCTCACCAGCACTCGCCCCCGCAAGGAGGCACGAACGCCAGGACCCCCTCGCACCAGAGGAGGAAAGCGCAGCTCAGGGAGGGCACGTCACTCGCGGGAGACGGCGCCCCTTGGGTTTCAGCTCAGGACTTCGGTCTCCCGAGCCTGCGTTTCGGGGCAAGGCTCCGGTCCCGCGCTCCGGGAAACTGACAGGGACGCAGTCCCGCTTCTCCCCGCAGAAGGTGCTCCTCGGAGATCAGATCCGGGGACCCGTCAGAACCACCCCGGGCACGAGCTGGCAGGGAGCGACGCGCACCGCACCCCCCCCCTCCCCCATCCCGCAGCCCGCAGCCCGCAGCCCGAGGAAGCGAGGAGCAGGCGAGAGAGGCGCTGGGTTGGCAGGAGGGGAAACGGGGCCGGCAGGAGAAGCGAACCGCGAAGAGACTCCCTCCCAGGACGACGATGGCTGAACGGGGAGAGGAGGGAGCTTTGGGTCCTCTCTCGTCCTGCTTTGACCGGGATGTCCCCATTTTTCCACAGCGAGCGAGTATGGCTCTTGGATTCGGTGGGGAAGACGTGATTTATCTGGAGGACTTTTCCCTTCGGGGGTTCAAAGTCCGTTCTCTGAGGCAAGGCTCCCTCTCTGCCTCCCTGTCCTTCCCATTCGCCTCCCCGGAAGCCAGCTCTCCTCCCGGTTTCCTGGATCCCTTGGCCACGGTCCTCTGTTGCAAACACAGGCAGGTGCAAAGAAGATGCGAAAGGCTGCCCGAGCCACGCGAACGGAAAGCTGAAGCCAGGGAGCCAGGAAGGGCTGGCTGCTGAGGGAGGACGTGTCCTGTCAGGAGGCTTTTCAACTCCCTCTGACAGATGCGGCCTGGAGGGGCGGGGCCCGGCCGGGGCCCTGGGGTGGTAGGGGTCGGGTGTGAGGGGGTGGGTGGGGAGGCGGGGGGAGGCGGGAAGAGAGGGAGGCCCCCGAGTGAGGGGACACCAAAAGCCTCAGCCATCAAGACTCCTCGTCTTTGCATCCAGCGTTCTCAAACTCAAAACGAACGCAAGCTCATCCACCAGGAGCAACGTAGCAGCGTTTCCAAGCGAGGCAGGACCGCCCGAAGGCGAAAGCAGAATGGGATCCTAGTCAGGTGGAGCTTGAAACTCAGACCCACCCACCCCCCTACCCCCCCCCCCACCACCACCACCTCCCCCCCTCCCCCCCACCCCGGGAAGGGGGCTTCTGGAAGGAAAAGCGAGACAAACTGACAGGGACAAACTTAGGTCGGGAAAGGAGTGTTGATTGTGAATGAGCCTCTCAAGGACAAGCAAGCGGGTACCAGGTTTTAGAAGATGACCTGCAGCGGCAGAGACGCCAGCAAAGGCAGAAGCCATCCCGTCTTGGGTGAGGTGCCCGAGACGCTCCTCTCTAACCCAGTCCGCCCTGTCCTTGGAGAAGCGGGCGGTGTCTGGAAAAGCCTGACCAGGTGCCTTTCCTCGGTGGGCGGGGCTGGTCGCTTTGGGACCCGTTTGGGCCTCCCGGCACCGCCGTGGAATCCGTTCCACCTGACAGGACGACTCTACCCGGCGGCTGGGGCGGCGGGGGCGGGGCGCCGAGGGAAGGGCTGGGGTGTCACCGGAGCGGGAGCCGAGCGGGTGGGAAGAGGCCGAGGCCAGAGGGAGCCGGCCGGCGGCGTGTGCGGCGTCGGGGTCCCGGTCCCGGTCCCGGTCCCGGTCCCGCCGGGCTGGCCCCGATTGGCCCTGGGTTCGGGTGGGGCCGCGAGCTGGAAGGGTTGGGCTGTGGCGGGGAGGGGTTGGGCCCTGCCCATGGGCGGCGCCGGCGGGCCCGCGGTGCGGAGGGGGGCGGGAGGGGAGGGGGAGGGTGGGGGGGGTCGGGCTGGCTGGAGGGGTGGGGGGCGTCCGCGGAGGACGGAGGCCGGAGGCCGCAGGACGGAGGAGGGGCGGCAGGAGCGCGGAGGGAGCCGCGCCCGGCCGGCGGCAAAAGGCGAGGGAGGCAAAAGCCTACAGCACCCGGTATTCCCAGGCGGTCTCCCATCCAAGTACTAACCAGGCCCGACCCTGCTTAGCTTCCGAGATCAGACGAGATCGGGCGCGTTCAGGGTGGTATGGCCGTAGACGCTGGCGCCTGCCGCCGGCGCCCCTAAGAAGCCGCGCCGCGTCGCCCGGCCCGCGGCTCGCGCGCGCCCAGGCCTCTGTGACGCGCACCCGCCGCCGGCGCCCCCTGCGCCCGCGCCCGGCCTGCCGCCTTCCTCCCGCTGCTGCCTCCCGCCGCGGCCGCCTCGGGCGCGGCCAGCGGGCCAGCCAAACCCTGCGCTGCCCCGCCCTGCTGCCCTCCCAGGGCGCGGAGGCCTGGAGCAGCCCGGGGTGCGAGGAGGCGGGGCGGGGCGGGCGGCGGTGGGAAACGAGGGGTGGTGGGGGCGGCGGTGGGGGCGGGGATGGGGGCGGGGCGCCTGGCTGGGCGCTCTCCCCTCGCGGCCCGGGAACACTCCAGGCCGCCCTGGCCGCTCGGATCCGGCGATGGGTCGCAGGAGATGCGGCTGCTGGGAGGGGGGTGGCGCGGGGCACTTGGCCCGAGGCGTCGGGGCGTCGGGCCGCCGGGCCCGTGCTCCTCTGAGTCCCCTCCGGCCCGAGGGGCCTCCCAGCGGGAGCCCTGACCTCTGCGGCGCCGGCCGGGCCCCGACTTGCCCAAACCCAGGCGGAGCCACCGGCGCGACCAGAGGGCGTCAGCGGAAGCCCGCCGCGCTGCCCCTGAGGGAGCGGGGAGGCGGGGCGGCCACACTTCCCCCCCGCCAGCGCCGCCCAGGAGACCGGCACCCCGCCCCCAACCCGCCCCTCGCGGGGACCCTGGACAGCTCCTGCTGGCGCCAGCCCAGAGACCCAGAGACAGAGACAGAGACAGAGACACGGAGAAACAGAGAAACGGCGACACGGAGAGGATCCAAGACACGGACCTAGACAGACACCCACCCTGACCCAGAGAGGCTCTGCCCAAGAGCTCGCTTCCCCCCCAGGAGGGCGGTGGTGCTGGAGCTGGGCCCGGGCCAGGAGGCAGGGGCCCCGGGGCTGGCGATCACCCCTGGGGCCCTAGGCCGCGCAGACAGGCTCTCAGGAGTCCCGGGCTCCCGGCATCGCTGCCCCGCCATCGCCCAGGAACCACAGGCAGGCACCGGAGCTCGCTGGCGCGCTCTGTCTGCGCTTGCGTGTGCGTGTGCTTGTGCGGGTTGTGCGAGTGGGTGTGTAGGCGTGTGTGTGTGTGTGTGTGTGTGTGTGCGCGCGCGCGCGCGCGCGCCTGTGTGTCTGTGTGCCTGTGTGTGTGTGTGCGTCCGGGTTTGTGTGTTCCTTTCTCTCCGCTTCTTCGCTCTGGCTCTTTTCCTCTTTCTGCCGGGCACCCCCGACCTTACTGAGTTGATAGAAGGAGCAGGCAGAAAAGTCAGGGCCCAGAGAACTTGGCACGAGAAAGCAGCTCCATCTACCAGACATGTAGAAGCCCCTCCCCGACGACCGACCGCAGCGTCCCCGTTCTGCTCAAGTGCCGCTGGGGACGTTGCCCGGGATCTCCCGCCCGCTAGGTCACCGACGAAGGCGCCTCCGTCTTCCCAAGAGCGCGCTCGCGCCCAGGACGGAGGGAGGAGCAGCACGGTGTGATGACGGGGAGGAAGAGTCGCGTCCGAAGGCCCGTCGGTGCCTGCCGACGTCCCGGCTCTCCCTGTCTCGAGACCTCTGGGCTTCAGGGTTCTGTGCCGCAAGGCTTTCCCGCCGCACCCCCCGGGACCCAGGGCGCGCTGTGTGCGCTGCCCGTCTCCAGCGTTTGGGCCCTGTGGGCCTTCTTGCGTCCCACTGGAAAGGGGACCCTGGGACGGAGAGAAGATGGGCAGGGGGCGGGCTTCGGCAAAGAGAGCGACGGCCATCCACAGACGTCCGACGAGGCCCTCCGGGGCGCCAAGCTCTCCATTTTCCACGGCACGTGTCCTCGTCAGGTTCTGCCACCTCTGGCCGGCATGCGTAGGCACACCGCTGGTCTTGCGGCCCCAGAGGCGAGGAGGCGAACGCCCCGGAGGCCGAGATTGGCACCCGCGTTCTCGGCTGCTGGGTGGCCAGCACCTAGGAGAGTGTCTGGCCGGAAGCAGCCAGGCGATCGATCCCTGGGTGCTGGATGAGCCTCGGCGGCAAGAAGTAGGCTCGTGGGGAAGGACGGCGGCCGAGGCCCGGGCCCCCACCGAGGCCGCGCTCCGTGCTGAGCGGTCTGCTCCGTATTTCCCGCTTGCGTTCTCACCAGCACTCGCCCCCGCAAGGAGGCACGAACGCCAGGACCCCCTCGCACCAGAGGAGGAAAGCGCAGCTCAGGGAGGGCACGTCACTCGCGGGAGACGGCGCCCCTTGGGTTTCAGCTCAGGACTTCGGTCTCCCGAGCCTGCGTTTCGGGGCAAGGCTCCGGTCCCGCGCTCCGGGAAACTGACAGGGACGCAGTCCCGCTTCTCCCCGCAGAAGGTGCTCCTCGGAGATCAGATCCGGGGACCCGTCAGAACCACCCCGGGCACGAGCTGGCAGGGAGCGACGCGCACCGCACCCCCCCCCTCCCCCATCCCGCAGCCCGCAGCCCGCAGCCCGAGGAAGCGAGGAGCAGGCGAGAGAGGCGCTGGGTTGGCAGGAGGGGAAACGGGGCCGGCAGGAGAAGCGAACCGCGAAGAGACTCCCTCCCAGGACGACGATGGCTGAACGGGGAGAGGAGGGAGCTTTGGGTCCTCTCTCGTCCTGCTTTGACCGGGATGTCCCCATTTTTCCACAGCGAGCGAGTATGGCTCTTGGATTCGGTGGGGAAGACGTGATTTATCTGGAGGACTTTTCCCTTCGGGGGTTCAAAGTCCGTTCTCTGAGGCAAGGCTCCCTCTCTGCCTCCCTGTCCTTCCCATTCGCCTCCCCGGAAGCCAGCTCTCCTCCCGGTTTCCTGGATCCCTTGGCCACGGTCCTCTGTTGCAAACACAGGCAGGTGCAAAGAAGATGCGAAAGGCTGCCCGAGCCACGCGAACGGAAAGCTGAAGCCAGGGAGCCAGGAAGGGCTGGCTGCTGAGGGAGGACGTGTCCTGTCAGGAGGCTTTTCAACTCCCTCTGACAGATGCGGCCTGGAGGGGCGGGGCCCGGCCGGGGCCCTGGGGTGGTAGGGGTCGGGTGTGAGGGGGTGGGTGGGGAGGCGGGGGGAGGCGGGAAGAGAGGGAGGCCCCCGAGTGAGGGGACACCAAAAGCCTCAGCCATCAAGACTCCTCGTCTTTGCATCCAGCGTTCTCAAACTCAAAACGAACGCAAGCTCATCCACCAGGAGCAACGTAGCAGCGTTTCCAAGCGAGGCAGGACCGCCCGAAGGCGAAAGCAGAATGGGATCCTAGTCAGGTGGAGCTTGAAACTCAGACCCACCCACCCCCCTACCCCCCCCCCCACCACCACCACCTCCCCCCCTCCCCCCCACCCCGGGAAGGGGGCTTCTGGAAGGAAAAGCGAGACAAACTGACAGGGACAAACTTAGGTCGGGAAAGGAGTGTTGATTGTGAATGAGCCTCTCAAGGACAAGCAAGCGGGTACCAGGTTTTAGAAGATGACCTGCAGCGGCAGAGACGCCAGCAAAGGCAGAAGCCATCCCGTCTTGGGTGAGGTGCCCGAGACGCTCCTCTCTAACCCAGTCCGCCCTGTCCTTGGAGAAGCGGGCGGTGTCTGGAAAAGCCTGACCAGGTGCCTTTCCTCGGTGGGCGGGGCTGGTCGCTTTGGGACCCGTTTGGGCCTCCCGGCACCGCCGTGGAATCCGTTCCACCTGACAGGACGACTCTACCCGGCGGCTGGGGCGGCGGGGGCGGGGCGCCGAGGGAAGGGCTGGGGTGTCACCGGAGCGGGAGCCGAGCGGGTGGGAAGAGGCCGAGGCCAGAGGGAGCCGGCCGGCGGCGTGTGCGGCGTCGGGGTCCCGGTCCCGGTCCCGGTCCCGGTCCCGCCGGGCTGGCCCCGATTGGCCCTGGGTTCGGGTGGGGCCGCGAGCTGGAAGGGTTGGGCTGTGGCGGGGAGGGGTTGGGCCCTGCCCATGGGCGGCGCCGGCGGGCCCGCGGTGCGGAGGGGGGCGGGAGGGGAGGGGGAGGGTGGGGGGGGTCGGGCTGGCTGGAGGGGTGGGGGGCGTCCGCGGAGGACGGAGGCCGGAGGCCGCAGGACGGAGGAGGGGCGGCAGGAGCGCGGAGGGAGCCGCGCCCGGCCGGCGGCAAAAGGCGAGGGAGGCAAAAGCCTACAGCACCCGGTATTCCCAGGCGGTCTCCCATCCAAGTACTAACCAGGCCCGACCCTGCTTAGCTTCCGAGATCAGACGAGATCGGGCGCGTTCAGGGTGGTATGGCCGTAGACGCTGGCGCCTGCCGCCGGCGCCCCTAAGAAGCCGCGCCGCGTCGCCCGGCCCGCGGCTCGCGCGCGCCCAGGCCTCTGTGACGCGCACCCGCCGCCGGCGCCCCCTGCGCCCGCGCCCGGCCTGCCGCCTTCCTCCCGCTGCTGCCTCCCGCCGCGGCCGCCTCGGGCGCGGCCAGCGGGCCAGCCAAACCCTGCGCTGCCCCGCCCTGCTGCCCTCCCAGGGCGCGGAGGCCTGGAGCAGCCCGGGGTGCGAGGAGGCGGGGCGGGGCGGGCGGCGGTGGGAAACGAGGGGTGGTGGGGGCGGCGGTGGGGGCGGGGATGGGGGCGGGGCGCCTGGCTGGGCGCTCTCCCCTCGCGGCCCGGGAACACTCCAGGCCGCCCTGGCCGCTCGGATCCGGCGATGGGTCGCAGGAGATGCGGCTGCTGGGAGGGGGGTGGCGCGGGGCACTTGGCCCGAGGCGTCGGGGCGTCGGGCCGCCGGGCCCGTGCTCCTCTGAGTCCCCTCCGGCCCGAGGGGCCTCCCAGCGGGAGCCCTGACCTCTGCGGCGCCGGCCGGGCCCCGACTTGCCCAAACCCAGGCGGAGCCACCGGCGCGACCAGAGGGCGTCAGCGGAAGCCCGCCGCGCTGCCCCTGAGGGAGCGGGGAGGCGGGGCGGCCACACTTCCCCCCCGCCAGCGCCGCCCAGGAGACCGGCACCCCGCCCCCAACCCGCCCCTCGCGGGGACCCTGGACAGCTCCTGCTGGCGCCAGCCCAGAGACCCAGAGACAGAGACAGAGACAGAGACACGGAGAAACAGAGAAACGGCGACACGGAGAGGATCCAAGACACGGACCTAGACAGACACCCACCCTGACCCAGAGAGGCTCTGCCCAAGAGCTCGCTTCCCCCCCAGGAGGGCGGTGGTGCTGGAGCTGGGCCCGGGCCAGGAGGCAGGGGCCCCGGGGCTGGCGATCACCCCTGGGGCCCTAGGCCGCGCAGACAGGCTCTCAGGAGTCCCGGGCTCCCGGCATCGCTGCCCCGCCATCGCCCAGGAACCACAGGCAGGCACCGGAGCTCGCTGGCGCGCTCTGTCTGCGCTTGCGTGTGCGTGTGCTTGTGCGGGTTGTGCGAGTGGGTGTGTAGGCGTGTGTGTGTGTGTGTGTGTGTGTGTGCGCGCGCGCGCGCGCGCGCCTGTGTGTCTGTGTGCCTGTGTGTGTGTGTGCGTCCGGGTTTGTGTGTTCCTTTCTCTCCGCTTCTTCGCTCTGGCTCTTTTCCTCTTTCTGCCGGGCACCCCCGACCTTACTGAGTTGATAGAAGGAGCAGGCAGAAAAGTCAGGGCCCAGAGAACTTGGCACGAGAAAGCAGCTCCATCTACCAGACATGTAGAAGCCCCTCCCCGACGACCGACCGCAGCGTCCCCGTTCTGCTCAAGTGCCGCTGGGGACGTTGCCCGGGATCTCCCGCCCGCTAGGTCACCGACGAAGGCGCCTCCGTCTTCCCAAGAGCGCGCTCGCGCCCAGGACGGAGGGAGGAGCAGCACGGTGTGATGACGGGGAGGAAGAGTCGCGTCCGAAGGCCCGTCGGTGCCTGCCGACGTCCCGGCTCTCCCTGTCTCGAGACCTCTGGGCTTCAGGGTTCTGTGCCGCAAGGCTTTCCCGCCGCACCCCCCGGGACCCAGGGCGCGCTGTGTGCGCTGCCCGTCTCCAGCGTTTGGGCCCTGTGGGCCTTCTTGCGTCCCACTGGAAAGGGGACCCTGGGACGGAGAGAAGATGGGCAGGGGGCGGGCTTCGGCAAAGAGAGCGACGGCCATCCACAGACGTCCGACGAGGCCCTCCGGGGCGCCAAGCTCTCCATTTTCCACGGCACGTGTCCTCGTCAGGTTCTGCCACCTCTGGCCGGCATGCGTAGGCACACCGCTGGTCTTGCGGCCCCAGAGGCGAGGAGGCGAACGCCCCGGAGGCCGAGATTGGCACCCGCGTTCTCGGCTGCTGGGTGGCCAGCACCTAGGAGAGTGTCTGGCCGGAAGCAGCCAGGCGATCGATCCCTGGGTGCTGGATGAGCCTCGGCGGCAAGAAGTAGGCTCGTGGGGAAGGACGGCGGCCGAGGCCCGGGCCCCCACCGAGGCCGCGCTCCGTGCTGAGCGGTCTGCTCCGTATTTCCCGCTTGCGTTCTCACCAGCACTCGCCCCCGCAAGGAGGCACGAACGCCAGGACCCCCTCGCACCAGAGGAGGAAAGCGCAGCTCAGGGAGGGCACGTCACTCGCGGGAGACGGCGCCCCTTGGGTTTCAGCTCAGGACTTCGGTCTCCCGAGCCTGCGTTTCGGGGCAAGGCTCCGGTCCCGCGCTCCGGGAAACTGACAGGGACGCAGTCCCGCTTCTCCCCGCAGAAGGTGCTCCTCGGAGATCAGATCCGGGGACCCGTCAGAACCACCCCGGGCACGAGCTGGCAGGGAGCGACGCGCACCGCACCCCCCCCCTCCCCCATCCCGCAGCCCGCAGCCCGCAGCCCGAGGAAGCGAGGAGCAGGCGAGAGAGGCGCTGGGTTGGCAGGAGGGGAAACGGGGCCGGCAGGAGAAGCGAACCGCGAAGAGACTCCCTCCCAGGACGACGATGGCTGAACGGGGAGAGGAGGGAGCTTTGGGTCCTCTCTCGTCCTGCTTTGACCGGGATGTCCCCATTTTTCCACAGCGAGCGAGTATGGCTCTTGGATTCGGTGGGGAAGACGTGATTTATCTGGAGGACTTTTCCCTTCGGGGGTTCAAAGTCCGTTCTCTGAGGCAAGGCTCCCTCTCTGCCTCCCTGTCCTTCCCATTCGCCTCCCCGGAAGCCAGCTCTCCTCCCGGTTTCCTGGATCCCTTGGCCACGGTCCTCTGTTGCAAACACAGGCAGGTGCAAAGAAGATGCGAAAGGCTGCCCGAGCCACGCGAACGGAAAGCTGAAGCCAGGGAGCCAGGAAGGGCTGGCTGCTGAGGGAGGACGTGTCCTGTCAGGAGGCTTTTCAACTCCCTCTGACAGATGCGGCCTGGAGGGGCGGGGCCCGGCCGGGGCCCTGGGGTGGTAGGGGTCGGGTGTGAGGGGGTGGGTGGGGAGGCGGGGGGAGGCGGGAAGAGAGGGAGGCCCCCGAGTGAGGGGACACCAAAAGCCTCAGCCATCAAGACTCCTCGTCTTTGCATCCAGCGTTCTCAAACTCAAAACGAACGCAAGCTCATCCACCAGGAGCAACGTAGCAGCGTTTCCAAGCGAGGCAGGACCGCCCGAAGGCGAAAGCAGAATGGGATCCTAGTCAGGTGGAGCTTGAAACTCAGACCCACCCACCCCCCTACCCCCCCCCCCACCACCACCACCTCCCCCCCTCCCCCCCACCCCGGGAAGGGGGCTTCTGGAAGGAAAAGCGAGACAAACTGACAGGGACAAACTTAGGTCGGGAAAGGAGTGTTGATTGTGAATGAGCCTCTCAAGGACAAGCAAGCGGGTACCAGGTTTTAGAAGATGACCTGCAGCGGCAGAGACGCCAGCAAAGGCAGAAGCCATCCCGTCTTGGGTGAGGTGCCCGAGACGCTCCTCTCTAACCCAGTCCGCCCTGTCCTTGGAGAAGCGGGCGGTGTCTGGAAAAGCCTGACCAGGTGCCTTTCCTCGGTGGGCGGGGCTGGTCGCTTTGGGACCCGTTTGGGCCTCCCGGCACCGCCGTGGAATCCGTTCCACCTGACAGGACGACTCTACCCGGCGGCTGGGGCGGCGGGGGCGGGGCGCCGAGGGAAGGGCTGGGGTGTCACCGGAGCGGGAGCCGAGCGGGTGGGAAGAGGCCGAGGCCAGAGGGAGCCGGCCGGCGGCGTGTGCGGCGTCGGGGTCCCGGTCCCGGTCCCGGTCCCGGTCCCGCCGGGCTGGCCCCGATTGGCCCTGGGTTCGGGTGGGGCCGCGAGCTGGAAGGGTTGGGCTGTGGCGGGGAGGGGTTGGGCCCTGCCCATGGGCGGCGCCGGCGGGCCCGCGGTGCGGAGGGGGGCGGGAGGGGAGGGGGAGGGTGGGGGGGGTCGGGCTGGCTGGAGGGGTGGGGGGCGTCCGCGGAGGACGGAGGCCGGAGGCCGCAGGACGGAGGAGGGGCGGCAGGAGCGCGGAGGGAGCCGCGCCCGGCCGGCGGCAAAAGGCGAGGGAGGCAAAAGCCTACAGCACCCGGTATTCCCAGGCGGTCTCCCATCCAAGTACTAACCAGGCCCGACCCTGCTTAGCTTCCGAGATCAGACGAGATCGGGCGCGTTCAGGGTGGTATGGCCGTAGACGCTGGCGCCTGCCGCCGGCGCCCCTAAGAAGCCGCGCCGCGTCGCCCGGCCCGCGGCTCGCGCGCGCCCAGGCCTCTGTGACGCGCACCCGCCGCCGGCGCCCCCTGCGCCCGCGCCCGGCCTGCCGCCTTCCTCCCGCTGCTGCCTCCCGCCGCGGCCGCCTCGGGCGCGGCCAGCGGGCCAGCCAAACCCTGCGCTGCCCCGCCCTGCTGCCCTCCCAGGGCGCGGAGGCCTGGAGCAGCCCGGGGTGCGAGGAGGCGGGGCGGGGCGGGCGGCGGTGGGAAACGAGGGGTGGTGGGGGCGGCGGTGGGGGCGGGGATGGGGGCGGGGCGCCTGGCTGGGCGCTCTCCCCTCGCGGCCCGGGAACACTCCAGGCCGCCCTGGCCGCTCGGATCCGGCGATGGGTCGCAGGAGATGCGGCTGCTGGGAGGGGGGTGGCGCGGGGCACTTGGCCCGAGGCGTCGGGGCGTCGGGCCGCCGGGCCCGTGCTCCTCTGAGTCCCCTCCGGCCCGAGGGGCCTCCCAGCGGGAGCCCTGACCTCTGCGGCGCCGGCCGGGCCCCGACTTGCCCAAACCCAGGCGGAGCCACCGGCGCGACCAGAGGGCGTCAGCGGAAGCCCGCCGCGCTGCCCCTGAGGGAGCGGGGAGGCGGGGCGGCCACACTTCCCCCCGCCAGCGCCGCCCAGGAGACCGGCACCCCGCCCCCAACCCGCCCCTCGCGGGGACCCTGGACAGCTCCTGCTGGCGCCAGCCCAGAGACCCAGAGACAGAGACAGAGACAGAGACACGGAGAAACAGAGAAACGGCGACACGGAGAGGATCCAAGACACGGACCTAGACAGACACCCACCCTGACCCAGAGAGGCTCTGCCCAAGAGCTCGCTTCCCCCCCAGGAGGGCGGTGGTGCTGGAGCTGGGCCCGGGCCAGGAGGCAGGGGCCCCGGGGCTGGCGATCACCCCTGGGGCCCTAGGCCGCGCAGACAGGCTCTCAGGAGTCCCGGGCTCCCGGCATCGCTGCCCCGCCATCGCCCAGGAACCACAGGCAGGCACCGGAGCTCGCTGGCGCGCTCTGTCTGCGCTTGCGTGTGCGTGTGCTTGTGCGGGTTGTGCGAGTGGGTGTGTAGGCGTGTGTGTGTGTGTGTGTGTGTGTGTGCGCGCGCGCGCGCGCGCGCCTGTGTGTCTGTGTGCCTGTGTGTGTGTGTGCGTCCGGGTTTGTGTGTTCCTTTCTCTCCGCTTCTTCGCTCTGGCTCTTTTCCTCTTTCTGCCGGGCACCCCCGACCTTACTGAGTTGATAGAAGGAGCAGGCAGAAAAGTCAGGGCCCAGAGAACTTGGCACGAGAAAGCAGCTCCATCTACCAGACATGTAGAAGCCCCTCCCCGACGACCGACCGCAGCGTCCCCGTTCTGCTCAAGTGCCGCTGGGGACGTTGCCCGGGATCTCCCGCCCGCTAGGTCACCGACGAAGGCGCCTCCGTCTTCCCAAGAGCGCGCTCGCGCCCAGGACGGAGGGAGGAGCAGCACGGTGTGATGACGGGGAGGAAGAGTCGCGTCCGAAGGCCCGTCGGTGCCTGCCGACGTCCCGGCTCTCCCTGTCTCGAGACCTCTGGGCTTCAGGGTTCTGTGCCGCAAGGCTTTCCCGCCGCACCCCCCGGGACCCAGGGCGCGCTGTGTGCGCTGCCCGTCTCCAGCGTTTGGGCCCTGTGGGCCTTCTTGCGTCCCACTGGAAAGGGGACCCTGGGACGGAGAGAAGATGGGCAGGGGGCGGGCTTCGGCAAAGAGAGCGACGGCCATCCACAGACGTCCGACGAGGCCCTCCGGGGCGCCAAGCTCTCCATTTTCCACGGCACGTGTCCTCGTCAGGTTCTGCCACCTCTGGCCGGCATGCGTAGGCACACCGCTGGTCTTGCGGCCCCAGAGGCGAGGAGGCGAACGCCCCGGAGGCCGAGATTGGCACCCGCGTTCTCGGCTGCTGGGTGGCCAGCACCTAGGAGAGTGTCTGGCCGGAAGCAGCCAGGCGATCGATCCCTGGGTGCTGGATGAGCCTCGGCGGCAAGAAGTAGGCTCGTGGGGAAGGACGGCGGCCGAGGCCCGGGCCCCCACCGAGGCCGCGCTCCGTGCTGAGCGGTCTGCTCCGTATTTCCCGCTTGCGTTCTCACCAGCACTCGCCCCCGCAAGGAGGCACGAACGCCAGGACCCCCTCGCACCAGAGGAGGAAAGCGCAGCTCAGGGAGGGCACGTCACTCGCGGGAGACGGCGCCCCTTGGGTTTCAGCTCAGGACTTCGGTCTCCCGAGCCTGCGTTTCGGGGCAAGGCTCCGGTCCCGCGCTCCGGGAAACTGACAGGGACGCAGTCCCGCTTCTCCCCGCAGAAGGTGCTCCTCGGAGATCAGATCCGGGGACCCGTCAGAACCACCCCGGGCACGAGCTGGCAGGGAGCGACGCGCACCGCACCCCCCCCCTCCCCCATCCCGCAGCCCGCAGCCCGCAGCCCGAGGAAGCGAGGAGCAGGCGAGAGAGGCGCTGGGTTGGCAGGAGGGGAAACGGGGCCGGCAGGAGAAGCGAACCGCGAAGAGACTCCCTCCCAGGACGACGATGGCTGAACGGGGAGAGGAGGGAGCTTTGGGTCCTCTCTCGTCCTGCTTTGACCGGGATGTCCCCATTTTTCCACAGCGAGCGAGTATGGCTCTTGGATTCGGTGGGGAAGACGTGATTTATCTGGAGGACTTTTCCCTTCGGGGGTTCAAAGTCCGTTCTCTGAGGCAAGGCTCCCTCTCTGCCTCCCTGTCCTTCCCATTCGCCTCCCCGGAAGCCAGCTCTCCTCCCGGTTTCCTGGATCCCTTGGCCACGGTCCTCTGTTGCAAACACAGGCAGGTGCAAAGAAGATGCGAAAGGCTGCCCGAGCCACGCGAACGGAAAGCTGAAGCCAGGGAGCCAGGAAGGGCTGGCTGCTGAGGGAGGACGTGTCCTGTCAGGAGGCTTTTCAACTCCCTCTGACAGATGCGGCCTGGAGGGGCGGGGCCCGGCCGGGGCCCTGGGGTGGTAGGGGTCGGGTGTGAGGGGGTGGGTGGGGAGGCGGGGGGAGGCGGGAAGAGAGGGAGGCCCCCGAGTGAGGGGACACCAAAAGCCTCAGCCATCAAGACTCCTCGTCTTTGCATCCAGCGTTCTCAAACTCAAAACGAACGCAAGCTCATCCACCAGGAGCAACGTAGCAGCGTTTCCAAGCGAGGCAGGACCGCCCGAAGGCGAAAGCAGAATGGGATCCTAGTCAGGTGGAGCTTGAAACTCAGACCCACCCACCCCCCTACCCCCCCCCCCACCACCACCACCTCCCCCCCTCCCCCCCACCCCGGGAAGGGGGCTTCTGGAAGGAAAAGCGAGACAAACTGACAGGGACAAACTTAGGTCGGGAAAGGAGTGTTGATTGTGAATGAGCCTCTCAAGGACAAGCAAGCGGGTACCAGGTTTTAGAAGATGACCTGCAGCGGCAGAGACGCCAGCAAAGGCAGAAGCCATCCCGTCTTGGGTGAGGTGCCCGAGACGCTCCTCTCTAACCCAGTCCGCCCTGTCCTTGGAGAAGCGGGCGGTGTCTGGAAAAGCCTGACCAGGTGCCTTTCCTCGGTGGGCGGGGCTGGTCGCTTTGGGACCCGTTTGGGCCTCCCGGCACCGCCGTGGAATCCGTTCCACCTGACAGGACGACTCTACCCGGCGGCTGGGGCGGCGGGGGCGGGGCGCCGAGGGAAGGGCTGGGGTGTCACCGGAGCGGGAGCCGAGCGGGTGGGAAGAGGCCGAGGCCAGAGGGAGCCGGCCGGCGGCGTGTGCGGCGTCGGGGTCCCGGTCCCGGTCCCGGTCCCGGTCCCGCCGGGCTGGCCCCGATTGGCCCTGGGTTCGGGTGGGGCCGCGAGCTGGAAGGGTTGGGCTGTGGCGGGGAGGGGTTGGGCCCTGCCCATGGGCGGCGCCGGCGGGCCCGCGGTGCGGAGGGGGGCGGGAGGGGAGGGGGAGGGTGGGGGGGGTCGGGCTGGCTGGAGGGGTGGGGGGCGTCCGCGGAGGACGGAGGCCGGAGGCCGCAGGACGGAGGAGGGGCGGCAGGAGCGCGGAGGGAGCCGCGCCCGGCCGGCGGCAAAAGGCGAGGGAGGCAAAAGCCTACAGCACCCGGTATTCCCAGGCGGTCTCCCATCCAAGTACTAACCAGGCCCGACCCTGCTTAGCTTCCGAGATCAGACGAGATCGGGCGCGTTCAGGGTGGTATGGCCGTAGACGCTGGCGCCTGCCGCCGGCGCCCCTAAGAAGCCGCGCCGCGTCGCCCGGCCCGCGGCTCGCGCGCGCCCAGGCCTCTGTGACGCGCACCCGCCGCCGGCGCCCCCTGCGCCCGCGCCCGGCCTGCCGCCTTCCTCCCGCTGCTGCCTCCCGCCGCGGCCGCCTCGGGCGCGGCCAGCGGGCCAGCCAAACCCTGCGCTGCCCCGCCCTGCTGCCCTCCCAGGGCGCGGAGGCCTGGAGCAGCCCGGGGTGCGAGGAGGCGGGGCGGGGCGGGCGGCGGTGGGAAACGAGGGGTGGTGGGGGCGGCGGTGGGGGCGGGGATGGGGGCGGGGCGCCTGGCTGGGCGCTCTCCCCTCGCGGCCCGGGAACACTCCAGGCCGCCCTGGCCGCTCGGATCCGGCGATGGGTCGCAGGAGATGCGGCTGCTGGGAGGGGGGTGGCGCGGGGCACTTGGCCCGAGGCGTCGGGGCGTCGGGCCGCCGGGCCCGTGCTCCTCTGAGTCCCCTCCGGCCCGAGGGGCCTCCCAGCGGGAGCCCTGACCTCTGCGGCGCCGGCCGGGCCCCGACTTGCCCAAACCCAGGCGGAGCCACCGGCGCGACCAGAGGGCGTCAGCGGAAGCCCGCCGCGCTGCCCCTGAGGGAGCGGGGAGGCGGGGCGGCCACACTTCCCCCCCGCCAGCGCCGCCCAGGAGACCGGCACCCCGCCCCCAACCCGCCCCTCGCGGGGACCCTGGACAGCTCCTGCTGGCGCCAGCCCAGAGACCCAGAGACAGAGACAGAGACAGAGACACGGAGAAACAGAGAAACGGCGACACGGAGAGGATCCAAGACACGGACCTAGACAGACACCCACCCTGACCCAGAGAGGCTCTGCCCAAGAGCTCGCTTCCCCCCCAGGAGGGCGGTGGTGCTGGAGCTGGGCCCGGGCCAGGAGGCAGGGGCCCCGGGGCTGGCGATCACCCCTGGGGCCCTAGGCCGCGCAGACAGGCTCTCAGGAGTCCCGGGCTCCCGGCATCGCTGCCCCGCCATCGCCCAGGAACCACAGGCAGGCACCGGAGCTCGCTGGCGCGCTCTGTCTGCGCTTGCGTGTGCGTGTGCTTGTGCGGGTTGTGCGAGTGGGTGTGTAGGCGTGTGTGTGTGTGTGTGTGTGTGTGTGCGCGCGCGCGCGCGCGCGCGCCTGTGTGTCTGTGTGCCTGTGTGTGTGTGTGCGTCCGGGTTTGTGTGTTCCTTTCTCTCCGCTTCTTCGCTCTGGCTCTTTTCCTCTTTCTGCCGGGCACCCCCGACCTTACTGAGTTGATAGAAGGAGCAGGCAGAAAAGTCAGGGCCCAGAGAACTTGGCACGAGAAAGCAGCTCCATCTACCAGACATGTAGAAGCCCCTCCCCGACGACCGACCGCAGCGTCCCCGTTCTGCTCAAGTGCCGCTGGGGACGTTGCCCGGGATCTCCCGCCCGCTAGGTCACCGACGAAGGCGCCTCCGTCTTCCCAAGAGCGCGCTCGCGCCCAGGACGGAGGGAGGAGCAGCACGGTGTGATGACGGGGAGGAAGAGTCGCGTCCGAAGGCCCGTCGGTGCCTGCCGACGTCCCGGCTCTCCCTGTCTCGAGACCTCTGGGCTTCAGGGTTCTGTGCCGCAAGGCTTTCCCGCCGCACCCCCCGGGACCCAGGGCGCGCTGTGTGCGCTGCCCGTCTCCAGCGTTTGGGCCCTGTGGGCCTTCTTGCGTCCCACTGGAAAGGGGACCCTGGGACGGAGAGAAGATGGGCAGGGGGCGGGCTTCGGCAAAGAGAGCGACGGCCATCCACAGACGTCCGACGAGGCCCTCCGGGGCGCCAAGCTCTCCATTTTCCACGGCACGTGTCCTCGTCAGGTTCTGCCACCTCTGGCCGGCATGCGTAGGCACACCGCTGGTCTTGCGGCCCCAGAGGCGAGGAGGCGAACGCCCCGGAGGCCGAGATTGGCACCCGCGTTCTCGGCTGCTGGGTGGCCAGCACCTAGGAGAGTGTCTGGCCGGAAGCAGCCAGGCGATCGATCCCTGGGTGCTGGATGAGCCTCGGCGGCAAGAAGTAGGCTCGTGGGGAAGGACGGCGGCCGAGGCCCGGGCCCCCACCGAGGCCGCGCTCCGTGCTGAGCGGTCTGCTCCGTATTTCCCGCTTGCGTTCTCACCAGCACTCGCCCCCGCAAGGAGGCACGAACGCCAGGACCCCCTCGCACCAGAGGAGGAAAGCGCAGCTCAGGGAGGGCACGTCACTCGCGGGAGACGGCGCCCCTTGGGTTTCAGCTCAGGACTTCGGTCTCCCGAGCCTGCGTTTCGGGGCAAGGCTCCGGTCCCGCGCTCCGGGAAACTGACAGGGACGCAGTCCCGCTTCTCCCCGCAGAAGGTGCTCCTCGGAGATCAGATCCGGGGACCCGTCAGAACCACCCCGGGCACGAGCTGGCAGGGAGCGACGCGCACCGCACCCCCCCCCTCCCCCATCCCGCAGCCCGCAGCCCGCAGCCCGAGGAAGCGAGGAGCAGGCGAGAGAGGCGCTGGGTTGGCAGGAGGGGAAACGGGGCCGGCAGGAGAAGCGAACCGCGAAGAGACTCCCTCCCAGGACGACGATGGCTGAACGGGGAGAGGAGGGAGCTTTGGGTCCTCTCTCGTCCTGCTTTGACCGGGATGTCCCCATTTTTCCACAGCGAGCGAGTATGGCTCTTGGATTCGGTGGGGAAGACGTGATTTATCTGGAGGACTTTTCCCTTCGGGGGTTCAAAGTCCGTTCTCTGAGGCAAGGCTCCCTCTCTGCCTCCCTGTCCTTCCCATTCGCCTCCCCGGAAGCCAGCTCTCCTCCCGGTTTCCTGGATCCCTTGGCCACGGTCCTCTGTTGCAAACACAGGCAGGTGCAAAGAAGATGCGAAAGGCTGCCCGAGCCACGCGAACGGAAAGCTGAAGCCAGGGAGCCAGGAAGGGCTGGCTGCTGAGGGAGGACGTGTCCTGTCAGGAGGCTTTTCAACTCCCTCTGACAGATGCGGCCTGGAGGGGCGGGGCCCGGCCGGGGCCCTGGGGTGGTAGGGGTCGGGTGTGAGGGGGTGGGTGGGGAGGCGGGGGGAGGCGGGAAGAGAGGGAGGCCCCCGAGTGAGGGGACACCAAAAGCCTCAGCCATCAAGACTCCTCGTCTTTGCATCCAGCGTTCTCAAACTCAAAACGAACGCAAGCTCATCCACCAGGAGCAACGTAGCAGCGTTTCCAAGCGAGGCAGGACCGCCCGAAGGCGAAAGCAGAATGGGATCCTAGTCAGGTGGAGCTTGAAACTCAGACCCACCCACCCCCCTACCCCCCCCCACCACCACCACCTCCCCCCCTCCCCCCCACCCCGGGAAGGGGGCTTCTGGAAGGAAAAGCGAGACAAACTGACAGGGACAAACTTAGGTCGGGAAAGGAGTGTTGATTGTGAATGAGCCTCTCAAGGACAAGCAAGCGGGTACCAGGTTTTAGAAGATGACCTGCAGCGGCAGAGACGCCAGCAAAGGCAGAAGCCATCCCGTCTTGGGTGAGGTGCCCGAGACGCTCCTCTCTAACCCAGTCCGCCCTGTCCTTGGAGAAGCGGGCGGTGTCTGGAAAAGCCTGACCAGGTGCCTTTCCTCGGTGGGCGGGGCTGGTCGCTTTGGGACCCGTTTGGGCCTCCCGGCACCGCCGTGGAATCCGTTCCACCTGACAGGACGACTCTACCCGGCGGCTGGGGCGGCGGGGGCGGGGCGCCGAGGGAAGGGCTGGGGTGTCACCGGAGCGGGAGCCGAGCGGGTGGGAAGAGGCCGAGGCCAGAGGGAGCCGGCCGGCGGCGTGTGCGGCGTCGGGGTCCCGGTCCCGGTCCCGGTCCCGGTCCCGCCGGGCTGGCCCCGATTGGCCCTGGGTTCGGGTGGGGCCGCGAGCTGGAAGGGTTGGGCTGTGGCGGGGAGGGGTTGGGCCCTGCCCATGGGCGGCGCCGGCGGGCCCGCGGTGCGGAGGGGGGCGGGAGGGGAGGGGGAGGGTGGGGGGGGTCGGGCTGGCTGGAGGGGTGGGGGGCGTCCGCGGAGGACGGAGGCCGGAGGCCGCAGGACGGAGGAGGGGCGGCAGGAGCGCGGAGGGAGCCGCGCCCGGCCGGCGGCAAAAGGCGAGGGAGGCAAAAGCCTACAGCACCCGGTATTCCCAGGCGGTCTCCCATCCAAGTACTAACCAGGCCCGACCCTGCTTAGCTTCCGAGATCAGACGAGATCGGGCGCGTTCAGGGTGGTATGGCCGTAGACGCTGGCGCCTGCCGCCGGCGCCCCTAAGAAGCCGCGCCGCGTCGCCCGGCCCGCGGCTCGCGCGCGCCCAGGCCTCTGTGACGCGCACCCGCCGCCGGCGCCCCCTGCGCCCGCGCCCGGCCTGCCGCCTTCCTCCCGCTGCTGCCTCCCGCCGCGGCCGCCTCGGGCGCGGCCAGCGGGCCAGCCAAACCCTGCGCTGCCCCGCCCTGCTGCCCTCCCAGGGCGCGGAGGCCTGGAGCAGCCCGGGGTGCGAGGAGGCGGGGCGGGGCGGGCGGCGGTGGGAAACGAGGGGTGGTGGGGGCGGCGGTGGGGGCGGGGATGGGGGCGGGGCGCCTGGCTGGGCGCTCTCCCCTCGCGGCCCGGGAACACTCCAGGCCGCCCTGGCCGCTCGGATCCGGCGATGGGTCGCAGGAGATGCGGCTGCTGGGAGGGGGGTGGCGCGGGGCACTTGGCCCGAGGCGTCGGGGCGTCGGGCCGCCGGGCCCGTGCTCCTCTGAGTCCCCTCCGGCCCGAGGGGCCTCCCAGCGGGAGCCCTGACCTCTGCGGCGCCGGCCGGGCCCCGACTTGCCCAAACCCAGGCGGAGCCACCGGCGCGACCAGAGGGCGTCAGCGGAAGCCCGCCGCGCTGCCCCTGAGGGAGCGGGGAGGCGGGGCGGCCACACTTCCCCCCCGCCAGCGCCGCCCAGGAGACCGGCACCCCGCCCCCAACCCGCCCCTCGCGGGGACCCTGGACAGCTCCTGCTGGCGCCAGCCCAGAGACCCAGAGACAGAGACAGAGACAGAGACACGGAGAAACAGAGAAACGGCGACACGGAGAGGATCCAAGACACGGACCTAGACAGACACCCACCCTGACCCAGAGAGGCTCTGCCCAAGAGCTCGCTTCCCCCCCAGGAGGGCGGTGGTGCTGGAGCTGGGCCCGGGCCAGGAGGCAGGGGCCCCGGGGCTGGCGATCACCCCTGGGGCCCTAGGCCGCGCAGACAGGCTCTCAGGAGTCCCGGGCTCCCGGCATCGCTGCCCCGCCATCGCCCAGGAACCACAGGCAGGCACCGGAGCTCGCTGGCGCGCTCTGTCTGCGCTTGCGTGTGCGTGTGCTTGTGCGGGTTGTGCGAGTGGGTGTGTAGGCGTGTGTGTGTGTGTGTGTGTGTGTGTGCGCGCGCGCAGCGCGCGCGCCTGTGTGTCTGTGTGCCTGTGTGTGTGTGTGCGTCCGGGTTTGTGTGTTCCTTTCTCTCCGCTTCTTCGCTCTGGCTCTTTTCCTCTTTCTGCCGGGCACCCCCGACCTTACTGAGTTGATAGAAGGAGCAGGCAGAAAAGTCAGGGCCCAGAGAACTTGGCACGAGAAAGCAGCTCCATCTACCAGACATGTAGAAGCCCCTCCCCGACGACCGACCGCAGCGTCCCCGTTCTGCTCAAGTGCCGCTGGGGACGTTGCCCGGGATCTCCCGCCCGCTAGGTCACCGACGAAGGCGCCTCCGTCTTCCCAAGAGCGCGCTCGCGCCCAGGACGGAGGGAGGAGCAGCACGGTGTGATGACGGGGAGGAAGAGTCGCGTCCGAAGGCCCGTCGGTGCCTGCCGACGTCCCGGCTCTCCCTGTCTCGAGACCTCTGGGCTTCAGGGTTCTGTGCCGCAAGGCTTTCCCGCCGCACCCCCCGGGACCCAGGGCGCGCTGTGTGCGCTGCCCGTCTCCAGCGTTTGGGCCCTGTGGGCCTTCTTGCGTCCCACTGGAAAGGGGACCCTGGGACGGAGAGAAGATGGGCAGGGGGCGGGCTTCGGCAAAGAGAGCGACGGCCATCCACAGACGTCCGACGAGGCCCTCCGGGGCGCCAAGCTCTCCATTTTCCACGGCACGTGTCCTCGTCAGGTTCTGCCACCTCTGGCCGGCATGCGTAGGCACACCGCTGGTCTTGCGGCCCCAGAGGCGAGGAGGCGAACGCCCCGGAGGCCGAGATTGGCACCCGCGTTCTCGGCTGCTGGGTGGCCAGCACCTAGGAGAGTGTCTGGCCGGAAGCAGCCAGGCGATCGATCCCTGGGTGCTGGATGAGCCTCGGCGGCAAGAAGTAGGCTCGTGGGGAAGGACGGCGGCCGAGGCCCGGGCCCCCACCGAGGCCGCGCTCCGTGCTGAGCGGTCTGCTCCGTGTTTCCCGCTTGCGTTCTCACCAGCACTCGCCCCCGCAAGGAGGCACGAACGCCAGGACCCCCCTCGCACCAGAGGAGGAAAGCGCAGCTCAGGGAGGGCACGTCACTCGCGGGAGACGGCGGCCCTTGGGTTTCAGCTCAGGACTTCGGTCTCCCGAGCCTGCGTTTCGGGGCAAGGCTCCGGTCCCGCGCTCCGGGAAACTGACAGGGACGCAGTCCCGCTTCTCCCCGCAGAAGGTGCTCCTCGGAGATCAGATCCGGGGACCCGTCAGAACCACCCCGGGCACGAGCTGGCAGGGAGCGACGCGCACCGCACCCCCCCCCTCCCCCATCCCGCAGCCCGCAGCCCGCAGCCCGAGGAAGCGAGGAGCAGGCGAGAGAGGCGCTGGGTTGGCAGGAGGGGAAACGGGGCCGGCAGGAGAAGCGAACCGCGAAGAGACTCCCTCCCAGGACGACGATTGGCTGAACGGGGAGAGGAGGGAGCTTTGGGTCCTCTCTCGTCTGCTTTTGACCGGGATGTCCCCATTTTTCCACAGCGAGCGAGTATGGCTCTTGGATTCGGTGGGGAAGACGTGATTTATCTGGAGGACTTTTCCCTTCGGGGGTTCAAAGTCCGTTCTCTGAGGCAAGGCTCCCTCTCTGCCTCCCTGTCCTTCCCATTCGCCTCCCCAGGAAGCCAGCTCTCCTCCCGGTTTCCTGGATCCCTTGGCCACGGTCCTCTGTTGCAAACACAGGCAGGTGCAAAGAAGATGCGAAAGGCTGCCCGAGCCACGCGAACGGAAAGCTGAAGCCAGGGAGCCAGGAAGGGCTGGCTGCTGAGGGAGGACGTGTCCTGTCAGGAGGCTTTTCAACTCCCTCTGACAGATGCGGCCTGGAGGGGCGGGGCCCGGCCGGGGCCCTGGGGTGGTAGGGGTCGGGTGTGAGGGGGTGGGTGGGAGGCGGGGGGAGGCGGGAAGAGAGGGAGGCCCCGAGTGAGGGGACACCAAAAGCCTCAGCCATCAAGACTCCTCGTCTTTGCATCCAGCGTTCTCAAACTCAAAACGAACGCAAGCTCATCCACCAGGAGCAACGTAGCAGCGTTTCCAAGCGAG
>NW_027224995.1:0-22829 GCF_041296235.1 Equus asinus
GGGTCTGGCAGGTGGTTCCGTCTCTCTAGTAGGTGGTTCCGGCGTGTCCGGCACGTGCTTCTGGCACGTCTGAGAGCTGGTTCCGGCATGCCCGGCGGGTGATTCCATAGAGTCCGCCACGTGGTTCTGGCCTAGCTGACAGGTGATTTTGGCGTCCCCGGCAGGTGGTTACAGCGAGTTGAGCAGGAGGTTCCGGCATGCTCGGCAGTTGCATCCGGTGTCTCTGGCACGTGGTTCTGGCACGTCTGACATTTGGTTGCATCATGTCTGGCAGGTGATTCCGGAGTGTCCGGCAAGAGGTTCTGGTGTAGCCGGCAGGTGATTTTGGCATGTCCGGCAGGTGTTTCTGGCGAGCTGTTCAGGTGGTTCCGGTGTTCTTGGCAGGTGATTCTGGCGTGTCCAGCAGGTGGTTCCGGTCTGTCCGGTAATGGGTTCCGTCATGTGCCGCACGTGGTTCTGGCACGTCTGAGAGGTGGTTCCCGCATGCCCGGCAGGTGCTCCAGGAGAGTCCTACAAGTGGTTCTGGCCTAGCCCGCAGGTGATTTTGGCGTGTCCGGCAGGTGGTTCCGGCATGCTCGGCAGGTGGTTCAGGCATGTCTGGTAGGTGGTTCCGGTCTGTCCGCGAGGTGGTTCCGGCGTGTCAGGCACGTGGTTCCGGCATGTGTGACAGGTGGTTCTGCATGTCCGGCAGGTGATTCTGGATTGTCCACCAAGTGGCTCTGGTGTAACCAGCAGGTGATTCCGGAGTGTACGGCAAGTGGTTCTGGCCTAGCTGGCTGGTGATTTTGGGGTGTCCAGCAGGTGGCTCCAGCGAGTCGAGCAAGTTGTTCCGGTGTGCTCAGCAGGTGGTTCAGGCAGGTCGGCAGGTGTTTCTGGTCTGTCCAGTACGTGGTGCCGGCATGTCCGGCACGTGCTTCCAGTATGTTTGAGAGGTGGTTCCTACCTTCCCGGCGGGAGATTCCGGAGCGTCCCGCCATGTGATTCTGGCCTACCTGGCAGGGGATTTTGGCGTCTCTGGCTGGTGGTTCCGGCGAGTCGAAGAGGAGGTTCCGGCGTGCTCGGCAGGTGCATCCGGTGTCTCTGGCACGTCATTCTGGCACGCTCGAGAGGTGGTTCCGGCATGCCTGACAGGTGATTCCGGAGTGTCCGACAAGGGGTTCTGGCACGTCTGAGAGGTGGTTCCGGCATACCCTGCAGGTGATTCTGGCTTGTCTGCCGAGTGGTGCTGGCGTAGCCATCAGGTGATTTTGGCGTGTCCAGCAGGTGGCTCCAGCGAGTAGAGCAGGTTGTTCAGCGTACTCAGCAGGTGGTTCAGGCGGGTCTGGCAGGTGGTTCCGGTCTCTCTAGTAGGTGGTTCCGGCGTGTCCGGCACGTGCTTCTGGCACGTCTGAGAGCTGGTTCGGCATGCCCGGCGGGTGATTCCATAGAGTCCGCCACGTGGTTCTGGCCTAGCTGACAGGTGATTTTGGCGTCCCCGGCAGGTGGTTACAGCGAGTTGAGCAGGAGGTTCCGGCATGCTCGGCAGTTGCATCCGTGTCTCTGGCACGTGGTTCTGGCACGTCTGACATTTGGTTGCATCATGTCTGGCAGGTGATTCCGGAGTGTCCGGCAAGAGGTTCTGGTGTAGCCGGCAGGTGATTTTGGCATGTCCGGCAGGTGTTTCTGGCGAGCTGTTCAGGTGGTTCCGGTGTTCTTGGCAGGTGATTCTGGCGTGTCCAGCAGGTGGTTCCGGTCTGTCCGGTAATGGGTTCCGTCATGTGCCGCACGTGGTTCTGGCACGTCTGAGAGGTGGTTCCCGCATGCCCGGCAGGTGCTCCAGGAGAGTCCTACAAGTGGTTCTGGCCTAGCCCGCAGGTGATTTTGGCGTGTCCGGCAGGTGGTTCCGGCATGCTCGGCAGGTGGTTCAGGCATGTCTGGTAGGTGGTTCCGGTCTGTCCGCGAGGTGGTTCCGGCGTGTCAGGCACGTGGTTCCGGCATGTGTGACAGGTGGTTCTGGCATGTCCGGCAGGTGATTCTGGATTGTCCACCAAGTGGCTCTGGTGTAACCAGCAGGTGATTCCGGAGTGTACGGCAAGTGGTTCTGGCCTAGCTGGCTGGTGATTTTGGGGTGTCCAGCAGGTGGCTCCAGCGAGTCGAGCAAGTTGTTCCGGTGTGCTCAGCAGGTGGTTCAGGCAGGTCCGGCAGGTGTTTCTGGTCTGTCCAGTACGTGGTGCCGGCATGTCCGGCACGTGCTTCCAGTATGTTTGAGAGGTGGTTCCTACCTTCCCGGCGGGAGATTCCGGAGCGTCCGCCATGTGATTCTGGCCTACCTGGCAGGGGATTTTGGCGTCTCTGGCTGGTGGTTCCGGCGAGTCGAAGAGGAGGTTCCGGCGTGCTCGGCAGGTGCATCCGGTGTCTCTGGCACGTCATTCTGGCACGCTCGAGAGGTGGTTCCGGCATGCCTGACAGGTGATTCCGGAGTGTCCGACAAGGGGTTCTGGCACGTCTGAGAGGTGGTTCCGGCATACCCTGCAGGTGATTCTGGCTTGTCTGCCGAGTGGTGCTGGCGTAGCCATCAGGTGATTTTGGCGTGTCCAGCAGGTGGCTCCAGCGAGTAGAGCAGGTTGTTCCAGCGTACTCAGCAGGTGGTTCAGGCGGGTCTGGCAGGTGGTTCCGGTCTCTCTAGTAGGTGGTTCCGGCGTGTCGGCACGTGCTTCTGGCACGTCTGAGAGCTGGTTCCCGGCATGCCCGGCGGGTGATTCCATAGAGTCCGCCACGTGGTTCTGGCCTAGCTGACAGGTGATTTTGGCGTCCCCGGCAGGTGGTTACAGCGAGTTGAGCAGGAGGTTCCGGCATGCTCGGCAGTTGCATCCGGTGTCTCTGGCACGTGGTTCTGGCACGTCTGACATTTGGTTGCATCATGTCTGGCAGGTGATTCCGGAGTGTCCGGCAAGAGGTTCTGGTGTAGCCGGCAGGTGATTTTGGCATGTCCGGCAGGTGTTTCTGGCGAGCTGTTCAGGTGGTTCCGGTGTTCTTGGCAGGTGATTCTGGCGTGTCCAGCAGGTGGTTCCGGTCTGTCCGGTAATGGGTTCCGTCATGTGCCGCACGTGGTTCTGGCACGTCTGAGAGGTGGTTCCCGCATGCCCGGCAGGTGCTCCAGGAGAGTCCTACAAGTGGTTCTGGCCTAGCCCGCAGGTGATTTTGGCGTGTCCGGCAGGTGGTTCCGGCATGCTCGGCAGGTGGTTCAGGCATGTCTGGTAGGTGGTTCCGGTCTGTCCGCGAGGTGGTTCCGGCGTGTCAGGCACGTGGTTCCGGCATGTGTGACAGGTGGTTCTGGCATGTCCGGCAGGTGATTCTGGATTGTCCACCAAGTGGCTCTGGTGTAACCAGCAGGTGATTCCGGAGTGTACGGCAAGTGGTTCTGGCCTAGCTGGCTGGTGATTTTGGGGTGTCCAGCAGGTGGCTCCAGCGAGTCGAGCAAGTTGTTCCGGTGTGCTCAGCAGGTGGTTCAGGCAGGTCCGGCAGGTGTTTCTGGTCTGTCCAGTACGTGGTGCCGGCATGTCCGGCACGTGCTTCCAGTATGTTTGAGAGGTGGTTCCTACCTTCCCGGCGGGAGATTCCGGAGCGTCCGCCATGTGATTCTGGCCTACCTGGCAGGGGATTTGGCGTCTCTGGCTGGTGGTTCCGGCGAGTCGAAGAGGAGGTTCCGGCGTGCTCGGCAGGTGCATCCGGTGTCTCTGGCACGTCATTCTGGCACGCTCGAGAGGTGGTTCCGGCATGCCTGACAGGTGATTCCGGAGTGTCCGACAAGGGGTTCTGGCACGTCTGAGAGGTGGTTCCGGCATACCCTGCAGGTGATTCTGGCTTGTCTGCCGAGTGGTGCTGGCGTAGCCATCAGGTGATTTTGGCGTGTCCAGCAGGTGGCTCCAGCGAGTAGAGCAGGTTGTTCCAGCGTACTCAGCAGGTGGTTCAGGCGGGTCTGGCAGGTGGTTCCGGTCTCTCTAGTAGGTGGTTCCGGCGTGTCCGGCACGTGCTTCTGGCACGTCTGAGAGCTGGTTCCGGCATGCCCGGCGGGTGATTCATAGAGTCCGCCACGTGGTTCTGGCCTAGCTGACAGGTGATTTTGGCGTCCCCGGCAGGTGGTTACAGCGAGTTGAGCAGGAGGTTCCGGCATGCTCGGCAGTTGCATCCGGTGTCTCTGGCACGTGGTTCTGGCACGTCTGACATTTGGTTGCATCATGTCTGGCAGGTGATTCCGGAGTGTCGGCAAGAGGTTCTGGTGTAGCCGGCAGGTGATTTTGGCATGTCCGGCAGGTGTTTCTGGCGAGCTGTTCAGGTGGTTCCGGTGTTCTTGGCAGGTGATTCTGGCGTGTCAGCAGGTGGTTCCGGTCTGTCCGGTAATGGGTTCCGTCATGTGCCGCACGTGGTTCTGGCACGTCTGAGAGGTGGTTCCCGCATGCCCGGCAGGTGCTCCAGGAGAGTCCTACAAGTGGTTCTGGCCTAGCCCGCAGGTGATTTTGGCGTGTCCGGCAGGTGGTTCCGGCATGCTCGGCAGGTGGTTCAGGCATGTCTGGTAGGTGGTTCCGGTCTGTCCGCGAGGTGTTCCGGCGTGTCAGGCACGTGGTTCCGGCATGTGTGACAGGTGGTTCTGGCATGTCCGGCAGGTGATTCTGGATTGTCCACCAAGTGGCTCTGGTGTAACCAGCAGGTGATTCCGGAGTGTACGGCAAGTGGTTCTGGCCTAGCTGGCTGGTGATTTTGGGGTGTCCAGCAGGTGGCTCCAGCGAGTCGAGCAAGTTGTTCCGGTGTGCTCAGCAGGTGGTTCAGGCAGGTCCGGCAGGTGTTTCTGGTCTGTCCAGTACGTGGTGCCGGCATGTCCGGCACGTGCTTCCAGTATGTTTGAGAGGTGGTTCCTACCTTCCCGGCGGGAGATTCCGGAGCGTCCGCCATGTGATTCTGGCCTACCTGGCAGGGATTTTGGCGTCTCTGGCTGGTGGTTCCGGCGAGTCGAAGAGGAGGTTCCGGCGTGCTCGGCAGGTGCATCCGGTGTCTCTGGCACGTCATTCTGGCACGCTCGAGAGGTGGTTCCGGCATGCCTGACAGGTGATTCCGGAGTGTCCGACAAGGGGTTCTGGCACGTCTGAGAGGTGGTTCCGGCATACCCTGCAGGTGATTCTGGCTTGTCTGCCGAGTGGTGCTGGCGTAGCCATCAGGTGATTTTGGCGTGTCCAGCAGGTGGCTCCAGCGAGTAGAGCAGGTTGTTCCAGCGTACTCAGCAGGTGGTTCAGGCGGGTCTGGCAGGTGGTTCCGGTCTCTCTAGTAGGTGGTTCCGGCGTGTCCGGCACGTGCTTCTGGCACGTCTGAGAGCTGGTTCCGGCATGCCCGGCGGGTGATTCCATAGAGTCCGCCACGTGGTTCTGGCCTAGCTGACAGGTGATTTTGGCGTCCCCGGCAGGTGGTTACAGCGAGTTGAGCAGGAGGTTCCGGCATGCTCGGCAGTTGCATCCGGTGTCTCTGGCACGTGGTTCTGGCACGTCTGACATTTGGTTGCATCATGTCTGGCAGGTGATTCCGGAGTGTCCGGCAAGAGGTTCTGGTGTAGCCGGCAGGTGATTTTGGCATGTCCGGCAGGTGTTTCTGGCGAGCTGTTCAGGTGGTTCCGGTGTTCTTGGCAGGTGATTCTGGCGTGTCCAGCAGGTGGTTCCGGTCTGTCCGGTAATGGGTTCCGTCATGTGCCGCACGTGGTTCTGGCACGTCTGAGAGGTGGTTCCCGCATGCCCGGCAGGTGCTCCAGGAGAGTCCTACAAGTGGTTCTGGCCTAGCCCGCAGGTGATTTTGGCGTGTCCGGCAGGTGGTTCCGGCATGCTCGGCAGGTGGTTCAGGCATGTCTGGTAGGTGGTTCCGGTCTGTCCGCGAGGTGGTTCCGGCGTGTCAGGCACGTGGTTCCGGCATGTGTGACAGGTGGTTCTGGCATGTCCGGCAGGTGATTCTGGATTGTCCACCAAGTGGCTCTGGTGTAACCAGCAGGTGATTCCGGAGTGTACGGCAAGTGGTTCTGGCCTAGCTGGCTGGTGATTTTGGGGTGTCCAGCAGGTGGCTCCAGCGAGTCGAGCAAGTTGTTCCGGTGTGCTCAGCAGGTGGTTCAGGCAGGTCGGGCAGGTGTTTCTGGTCTGTCCAGTACGTGGTGCCGGCATGTCCGGCACGTGCTTCCAGTATGTTTGAGAGGTGGTTCCTACCTTCCCGGCGGGAGATTCCGGAGCGTCCGCCATGTGATTCTGGCCTACCTGGCAGGGGATTTTGGCGTCTCTGGCTGGTGGTTCCGGCGAGTCGAAGAGGAGGTTCCGGCGTGCTCGGCAGGTGCATCCGGTGTCTCTGGCACGTCATTCTGGCACGTTCGAGAGGTGGTTCCGGCATGCCTGACAGGTGATTCCGGAGTGTCCGACAAGGGGTTCTGGCACGTCTGAGAGGTGGTTCCGGCATACCCTGCAGGTGATTCTGGCTTGTCTGCCGAGTGGTGCTGGCGTAGCCATCAGGTGATTTTGGCGTGTCCAGCAGGTGGCTCCAGCGAGTAGAGCAGGTTGTTCCAGCGTACTCAGCAGGTGGTTCAGGCGGGTCTGGCAGGTGGTTCCGGTCTCTCTAGTAGGTGGTTCCGGCGTGTCCGGCACGTGCTTCTGGCACGTCTGAGAGCTGGTTCCGGCATGCC
This sequence comes from Equus asinus, assembly GCF_041296235.1. Taxonomy (NCBI): domain Eukaryota; kingdom Metazoa; phylum Chordata; class Mammalia; order Perissodactyla; family Equidae; genus Equus; species Equus asinus. Next base: position 6,683 of record NW_027224995.1, read on the forward strand.
CGGCGGGTGATTCCATAGAGTCCGCCACGTGGTTCTGGCCTAGCTGACAGGTGATTTTGGCGTCCCCGGCAGGTGGTTACAGCGAGTTGAGCAGGAGGTTCCGGCATGCTCGGCAGTTGCATCCGGTGTCTCTGGCACGTGGTTCTGGCACGTCTGACATTTGGTTGCATCATGTCTGGCAGGTGATTCCGGAGTGTCCGGCAAGAGGTTCTGGTGTAGCCGGCAGGTGATTTTGGCATGTCCGGCAGGTGTTTCTGGCGAGCTGTTCAGGTGGTTCCGGTGTTCTTGGCAGGTGATTCTGGCGTGTCCAGCAGGTGGTTCCGGTCTGTCCGGTAATGGGTTCCGTCATGTGCCGCACGTGGTTCTGGCACGTCTGAGAGGTGGTTCCCGCATGCCCGGCAGGTGCTCCAGGAGAGTCCTACAAGTGGTTCTGGCCTAGCCCGCAGGTGATTTTGGCGTGTCGTGCAGGTGGTTCCGGCATGCTCGGCAGGTGGTTCAGGCATGTCTGGTAGGTGGTTCCGGTCTGTCCGCGAGGTGGTTCCGGCGTGTCAGGCACGTGGTTCCGGCATGTGTGACAGGTGGTTCTGGCATGTCCGGCAGGTGATTCTGGATTGTCCACCAAGTGGCTCTGGTGTAACCAGCAGGTGATTCCGGAGTGTACGGCAAGTGGTTCTGGCCTAGCTGGCTGGTGATTTTGGGGTGTCCAGCAGGTGGCTCCAGCGAGTCGAGCAAGTTGTTCCGGTGTGCTCAGCAGGTGGTTCAGGCAGGTCCGGCAGGTGTTTCTGGTCTGTCCAGTACGTGGTGCCGGCATGTCCGGCACGTGCTTCCAGTATGTTTGAGAGGTGGTTCCTACCTTCCCGGCGGGAGATTCCGGAGCGTCCGCCATGTGATTCTGGCCTACCTGGCAGGGGATTTTGGCGTCTCTGGCTGGTGGTTCCGGCGAGTCGAAGAGGAGGTTCCGGCGTGCTCGGCAGGTGCATCCGGTGTCTCTGGCACGTCATTCTGGCACGTTCGAGAGGTGGTTCCGGCATGCCTGACAGGTGATTCCGGAGTGTCCGACAAGGGGTTCTGGCACGTCTGAGAGGTGGTTCCGGCATACCCTGCAGGTGATTCTGGCTTGTCTGCCGAGTGGTGCTGGCGTAGCCATCAGGTGATTTTGGCGTGTCCAGCAGGTGGCTCCAGCGAGTAGAGCAGGTTGTTCCAGCGTACTCAGCAGGTGGTTCAGGCGGGTCTGGCAGGTGGTTCCGGTCTCTCTAGTAGGTGGTTCCGGCGTGTCCGGCACGTGCTTCTGGCACGTCTGAGAGCTGGTTCCGGCATGCCCGGCGGGTGATTCCATAGAGTCCGCCACGTGGTTCTGGCCTAGCTGACAGGTGATTTTGGCGTCCCCGGCAGGTGGTTACAGCGAGTTGAGCAGGAGGTTCCGGCATGCTCGGCAGTTGCATCCGGTGTCTCTGGCACGTGGTTCTGGCACGTCTGACATTTGGTTGCATCATGTCTGGCAGGTGATTCCGGAGTGTCCGGCAAGAGGTTCTGGTGTAGCCGGCAGGTGATTTTGGCATGTCCGGCAGGTGTTTCTGGCGAGCTGTTCAGGTGGTTCCGGTGTTCTTGGCAGGTGATTCTGGCGTGTCCAGCAGGTGGTTCCGGTCTGTCCGGTAATGGGTTCCGTCATGTGCCGCACGTGGTTCTGGCACGTCTGAGAGGTGGTTCCCGCATGCCCGGCAGGTGCTCCAGGAGAGTCCTACAAGTGGTTCTGGCCTAGCCCGCAGGTGATTTTGGCGTGTCCGGCAGGTGGTTCCGGCATGCTCGGCAGGTGGTTCAGGCATGTCTGGTAGGTGGTTCCGGTCTGTCCGCGAGGTGGTTCCGGCGTGTCAGGCACGTGGTTCCGGCATGTGTGACAGGTGGTTCTGGCATGTCCGGCAGGTGATTCTGGATTGTCCACCAAGTGGCTCTGGTGTAACCAGCAGGTGATTCCGGAGTGTACGGCAAGTGGTTCTGGCCTAGCTGGCTGGTGATTTTGGGGTGTCCAGCAGGTGGCTCCAGCGAGTCGAGCAAGTTGTTCCGGTGTGCTCAGCAGGTGGTTCAGGCAGGTCGGGCAGGTGTTTCTGGTCTGTCCAGTACGTGGTGCCGGCATGTCCGGCACGTGCTTCCAGTATGTTTGAGAGGTGGTTCCTACCTTCCCGGCGGGAGATTCCGGAGCGTCCGCCATGTGATTCTGGCCTACCTGGCAGGGGATTTTGGCGTCTCTGGCTGGTGGTTCCGGCGAGTCGAAGAGGAGGTTCCGGCGTGCTCGGCAGGTGCATCCGGTGTCTCTGGCACGTCATTCTGGCACGTTCGAGAGGTGGTTCCGGCATGCCTGACAGGTGATTCCGGAGTGTCCGACAAGGGGTTCTGGCACGTCTGAGAGGTGGTTCCGGCATACCCTGCAGGTGATTCTGGCTTGTCTGCCGAGTGGTGCTGGCGTAGCCATCAGGTGATTTTGGCGTGTCCAGCAGGTGGCTCCAGCGAGTAGAGCAGGTTGTTCCAGCGTACTCAGCAGGTGGTTCAGGCGGGTCTGGCAGGTGGTTCCGGTCTCTCTAGTAGGTGGTTCCGGCGTGTCCGGCACGTGCTTCTGGCACGTCTGAGAGCTGGTTCCGGCATGCCCGGCGGGTGATTCCATAGAGTCCGCCACGTGGTTCTGGCCTAGCTGACAGGTGATTTTGGCGTCCCCGGCAGGTGGTTACAGCGAGTTGAGCAGGAGGTTCCGGCATGCTCGGCAGTTGCATCCGGTGTCTCTGGCACGTGGTTCTGGCACGTCTGACATTTGGTTGCATCATGTCTGGCAGGTGATTCCGGAGTGTCCGGCAAGAGGTTCTGGTGTAGCCGGCAGGTGATTTTGGCATGTCCGGCAGGTGTTTCTGGCGAGCTGTTCAGGTGGTTCCGGTGTTCTTGGCAGGTGATTCTGGCGTGTCCAGCAGGTGGTTCCGGTCTGTCCGGTAATGGGTTCCGTCATGTGCCGCACGTGGTTCTGGCACGTCTGAGAGGTGGTTCCCGCATGCCCGGCAGGTGCTCCAGGAGAGTCCTACAAGTGGTTCTGGCCTAGCCCGCAGGTGATTTTGGCGTGTCCGGCAGGTGGTTCCGGCATGCTCGGCAGGTGGTTCAGGCATGTCTGGTAGGTGGTTCCGGTCTGTCCGCGAGGTGGTTCCGGCGTGTCAGGCACGTGGTTCCGGCATGTGTGACAGGTGGTTCTGGCATGTCCGGCAGGTGATTCTGGATTGTCCACCAAGTGGCTCTGGTGTAACCAGCAGGTGATTCCGGAGTGTACGGCAAGTGGTTCTGGCCTAGCTGGCTGGTGATTTTGGGGTGTCCAGCAGGTGGCTCCAGCGAGTCGAGCAAGTTGTTCCGGTGTGCTCAGCAGGTGGTTCAGGCAGGTCCGGCAGGTGTTTCTGGTCTGTCCAGTACGTGGTGCCGGCATGTCCGGCACGTGCTTCCAGTATGTTTGAGAGGTGGTTCCTACCTTCCCGGCGGGAGATTCCGGAGCGTCCGCCATGTGATTCTGGCCTACCTGGCAGGGGATTTTGGCGTCTCTGGCTGGTGGTTCCGGCGAGTCGAAGAGGAGGTTCCGGCGTGCTCGGCAGGTGCATCCGGTGTCTCTGGCACGTCATTCTGGCACGTTCGAGAGGTGGTTCCGGCATGCCTGACAGGTGATTCCGGAGTGTCCGACAAGGGGTTCTGGCACGTCTGAGAGGTGGTTCCGGCATACCCTGCAGGTGATTCTGGCTTGTCTGCCGAGTGGTGCTGGCGTAGCCATCAGGTGATTTTGGCGTGTCCAGCAGGTGGCTCCAGCGAGTAGAGCAGGTTGTTCCAGCGTACTCAGCAGGTGGTTCAGGCGGGTCTGGCAGGTGGTTCCGGTCTCTCTAGTAGGTGGTTCCGGCGTGTCCGGCACGTGCTTCTGGCACGTCTGAGAGCTGGTTCCGGCATGCCCGGCGGGTGATTCCATAGAGTCCGCCACGTGGTTCTGGCCTAGCTGACAGGTGATTTTGGCGTCCCCGGCAGGTGGTTACAGCGAGTTGAGCAGGAGGTTCCGGCATGCTCGGCAGTTGCATCCGGTGTCTCTGGCACGTGGTTCTGGCACGTCTGACATTTGGTTGCATCATGTCTGGCAGGTGATTCCGGAGTGTCCGGCAAGAGGTTCTGGTGTAGCCGGCAGGTGATTTTGGCATGTCCGGCAGGTGTTTCTGGCGAGCTGTTCAGGTGGTTCCGGTGTTCTTGGCAGGTGATTCTGGCGTGTCCAGCAGGTGGTTCCGGTCTGTCCGGTAATGGGTTCCGTCATGTGCCGCACGTGGTTCTGGCACGTCTGAGAGGTGGTTCCCGCATGCCCGGCAGGTGCTCCAGGAGAGTCCTACAAGTGGTTCTGGCCTAGCCCGCAGGTGATTTTGGCGTGTCCGGCAGGTGGTTCCGGCATGCTCGGCAGGTGGTTCAGGCATGTCTGGTAGGTGGTTCCGGTCTGTCCGCGAGGTGGTTCCGGCGTGTCAGGCACGTGGTTCCGGCATGTGTGACAGGTGGTTCTGGCATGTCCGGCAGGTGATTCTGGATTGTCCACCAAGTGGCTCTGGTGTAACCAGCAGGTGATTCCGGAGTGTACGGCAAGTGGTTCTGGCCTAGCTGGCTGGTGATTTTGGGGTGTCCAGCAGGTGGCTCCAGCGAGTCGAGCAAGTTGTTCCGGTGTGCTCAGCAGGTGGTTCAGGCAGGTCCGGCAGGTGTTTCTGGTCTGTCCAGTACGTGGTGCCGGCATGTCCGGCACGTGCTTCCAGTATGTTTGAGAGGTGGTTCCTACCTTCCCGGCGGGAGATTCCGGAGCGTCCGCCATGTGATTCTGGCCTACCTGGCAGGGGATTTTGGCGTCTCTGGCTGGTGGTTCCGGCGAGTCGAAGAGGAGGTTCCGGCGTGCTCGGCAGGTGCATCCGGTGTCTCTGGCACGTCATTCTGGCACGTTCGAGAGGTGGTTCCGGCATGCCTGACAGGTGATTCCGGAGTGTCCGACAAGGGGTTCTGGCACGTCTGAGAGGTGGTTCCGGCATACCCTGCAGGTGATTCTGGCTTGTCTGCCGAGTGGTGCTGGCGTAGCCATCAGGTGATTTTGGCGTGTCCAGCAGGTGGCTCCAGCGAGTAGAGCAGGTTGTTCCAGCGTACTCAGCAGGTGGTTCAGGCGGGTCTGGCAGGTGGTTCCGGTCTCTCTAGTAGGTGGTTCCGGCGTGTCCGGCACGTGCTTCTGGCACGTCTGAGAGCTGGTTCCGGCATGCCCGGCGGGTGATTCCATAGAGTCCGCCACGTGGTTCTGGCCTAGCTGACAGGTGATTTTGGCGTCCCCGGCAGGTGGTTACAGCGAGTTGAGCAGGAGGTTCCGGCATGCTCGGCAGTTGCATCCGGTGTCTCTGGCACGTGGTTCTGGCACGTCTGACATTTGGTTGCATCATGTCTGGCAGGTGATTCCGGAGTGTCCGGCAAGAGGTTCTGGTGTAGCCGGCAGGTGATTTTGGCATGTCCGGCAGGTGTTTCTGGCGAGCTGTTCAGGTGGTTCCGGTGTTCTTGGCAGGTGATTCTGGCGTGTCCAGCAGGTGGTTCCGGTCTGTCCGGTAATGGGTTCCGTCATGTGCCGCACGTGGTTCTGGCACGTCTGAGAGGTGGTTCCCGCATGCCCGGCAGGTGCTCCAGGAGAGTCCTACAAGTGGTTCTGGCCTAGCCCGCAGGTGATTTTGGCGTGTCCGGCAGGTGGTTCCGGCATGCTCGGCAGGTGGTTCAGGCATGTCTGGTAGGTGGTTCCGGTCTGTCCGCGAGGTGGTTCCGGCGTGTCAGGCACGTGGTTCCGGCATGTGTGACAGGTGGTTCTGGCATGTCCGGCAGGTGATTCTGGATTGTCCACCAAGTGGCTCTGGTGTAACCAGCAGGTGATTCCGGAGTGTACGGCAAGTGGTTCTGGCCTAGCTGGCTGGTGATTTTGGGGTGTCCAGCAGGTGGCTCCAGCGAGTCGAGCAAGTTGTTCCGGTGTGCTCAGCAGGTGGTTCAGGCAGGTCCGGCAGGTGTTTCTGGTCTGTCCAGTACGTGGTGCCGGCATGTCCGGCACGTGCTTCCAGTATGTTTGAGAGGTGGTTCCTACCTTCCCGGCGGGAGATTCCGGAGCGTCCGCCATGTGATTCTGGCCTACCTGGCAGGGGATTTTGGCGTCTCTGGCTGGTGGTTCCGGCGAGTCGAAGAGGAGGTTCCGGCGTGCTCGGCAGGTGCATCCGGTGTCTCTGGCACGTCATTCTGGCACGTTCGAGAGGTGGTTCCGGCATGCCTGACAGGTGATTCCGGAGTGTCCGACAAGGGGTTCTGGCACGTCTGAGAGGTGGTTCCGGCATACCCTGCAGGTGATTCTGGCTTGTCTGCCGAGTGGTGCTGGCGTAGCCATCAGGTGATTTTGGCGTGTCCAGCAGGTGGCTCCAGCGAGTAGAGCAGGTTGTTCCAGCGTACTCAGCAGGTGGTTCAGGCGGGTCTGGCAGGTGGTTCCGGTCTCTCTAGTAGGTGGTTCCGGCGTGTCCGGCACGTGCTTCTGGCACGTCTGAGAGCTGGTTCCGGCATGCCCGGCGGGTGATTCCATAGAGTCCGCCACGTGGTTCTGGCCTAGCTGACAGGTGATTTTGGCGTCCCCGGCAGGTGGTTACAGCGAGTTGAGCAGGAGGTTCCGGCATGCTCGGCAGTTGCATCCGGTGTCTCTGGCACGTGGTTCTGGCACGTCTGACATTTGGTTGCATCATGTCTGGCAGGTGATTCCGGAGTGTCCGGCAAGAGGTTCTGGTGTAGCCGGCAGGTGATTTTGGCATGTCCGGCAGGTGTTTCTGGCGAGCTGTTCAGGTGGTTCCGGTGTTCTTGGCAGGTGATTCTGGCGTGTCCAGCAGGTGGTTCCGGTCTGTCCGGTAATGGGTTCCGTCATGTGCCGCACGTGGTTCTGGCACGTCTGAGAGGTGGTTCCCGCATGCCCGGCAGGTGCTCCAGGAGAGTCCTACAAGTGGTTCTGGCCTAGCCCGCAGGTGATTTTGGCGTGTCCGGCAGGTGGTTCCGGCATGCTCGGCAGGTGGTTCAGGCATGTCTGGTAGGTGGTTCCGGTCTGTCCGCGAGGTGGTTCCGGCGTGTCAGGCACGTGGTTCCGGCATGTGTGACAGGTGGTTCTGGCATGTCCGGCAGGTGATTCTGGATTGTCCACCAAGTGGCTCTGGTGTAACCAGCAGGTGATTCCGGAGTGTACGGCAAGTGGTTCTGGCCTAGCTGGCTGGTGATTTTGGGGTGTCCAGCAGGTGGCTCCAGCGAGTCGAGCAAGTTGTTCCGGTGTGCTCAGCAGGTGGTTCAGGCAGGTCCGGCAGGTGTTTCTGGTCTGTCCAGTACGTGGTGCCGGCATGTCCGGCACGTGCTTCCAGTATGTTTGAGAGGTGGTTCCTACCTTCCCGGCGGGAGATTCCGGAGCGTCCGCCATGTGATTCTGGCCTACCTGGCAGGGGATTTTGGCGTCTCTGGCTGGTGGTTCCGGCGAGTCGAAGAGGAGGTTCCGGCGTGCTCGGCAGGTGCATCCGGTGTCTCTGGCACGTCATTCTGGCACGTTCGAGAGGTGGTTCCGGCATGCCTGACAGGTGATTCCGGAGTGTCCGACAAGGGGTTCTGGCACGTCTGAGAGGTGGTTCCGGCATACCCTGCAGGTGATTCTGGCTTGTCTGCCGAGTGGTGCTGGCGTAGCCATCAGGTGATTTTGGCGTGTCCAGCAGGTGGCTCCAGCGAGTAGAGCAGGTTGTTCCAGCGTACTCAGCAGGTGGTTCAGGCGGGTCTGGCAGGTGGTTCCGGTCTCTCTAGTAGGTGGTTCCGGCGTGTCCGGCACGTGCTTCTGGCACGTCTGAGAGCTGGTTCCGGCATGCCCGGCGGGTGATTCCATAGAGTCCGCCACGTGGTTCTGGCCTAGCTGACAGGTGATTTTGGCGTCCCCGGCAGGTGGTTACAGCGAGTTGAGCAGGAGGTTCCGGCATGCTCGGCAGTTGCATCCGGTGTCTCTGGCACGTGGTTCTGGCACGTCTGACATTTGGTTGCATCATGTCTGGCAGGTGATTCCGGAGTGTCCGGCAAGAGGTTCTGGTGTAGCCGGCAGGTGATTTTGGCATGTCCGGCAGGTGTTTCTGGCGAGCTGTTCAGGTGGTTCCGGTGTTCTTGGCAGGTGATTCTGGCGTGTCCAGCAGGTGGTTCCGGTCTGTCCGGTAATGGGTTCCGTCATGTGCCGCACGTGGTTCTGGCACGTCTGAGAGGTGGTTCCCGCATGCCCGGCAGGTGCTCCAGGAGAGTCCTACAAGTGGTTCTGGCCTAGCCCGCAGGTGATTTTGGCGTGTCCGGCAGGTGGTTCCGGCATGCTCGGCAGGTGGTTCAGGCATGTCTGGTAGGTGGTTCCGGTCTGTCCGCGAGGTGGTTCCGGCGTGTCAGGCACGTGGTTCCGGCATGTGTGACAGGTGGTTCTGGCATGTCCGGCAGGTGATTCTGGATTGTCCACCAAGTGGCTCTGGTGTAACCAGCAGGTGATTCCGGAGTGTACGGCAAGTGGTTCTGGCCTAGCTGGCTGGTGATTTTGGGGTGTCCAGCAGGTGGCTCCAGCGAGTCGAGCAAGTTGTTCCGGTGTGCTCAGCAGGTGGTTCAGGCAGGTCCGGCAGGTGTTTCTGGTCTGTCCAGTACGTGGTGCCGGCATGTCCGGCACGTGCTTCCAGTATGTTTGAGAGGTGGTTCCTACCTTCCCGGCGGGAGATTCCGGAGCGTCCGCCATGTGATTCTGGCCTACCTGGCAGGGGATTTTGGCGTCTCTGGCTGGTGGTTCCGGCGAGTCGAAGAGGAGGTTCCGGCGTGCTCGGCAGGTGCATCCGGTGTCTCTGGCACGTCATTCTGGCACGTTCGAGAGGTGGTTCCGGCATGCCTGACAGGTGATTCCGGAGTGTCCGACAAGGGGTTCTGGCACGTCTGAGAGGTGGTTCCGGCATACCCTGCAGGTGATTCTGGCTTGTCTGCCGAGTGGTGCTGGCGTAGCCATCAGGTGATTTTGGCGTGTCCAGCAGGTGGCTCCAGCGAGTAGAGCAGGTTGTTCCAGCGTACTCAGCAGGTGGTTCAGGCGGGTCTGGCAGGTGGTTCCGGTCTCTCTAGTAGGTGGTTCCGGCGTGTCCGGCACGTGCTTCTGGCACGTCTGAGAGCTGGTTCCGGCATGCCCGGCGGGTGATTCCATAGAGTCCGCCACGTGGTTCTGGCCTAGCTGACAGGTGATTTTGGCGTCCCCGGCAGGTGGTTACAGCGAGTTGAGCAGGAGGTTCCGGCATGCTCGGCAGTTGCATCCGGTGTCTCTGGCACGTGGTTCTGGCACGTCTGACATTTGGTTGCATCATGTCTGGCAGGTGATTCCGGAGTGTCCGGCAAGAGGTTCTGGTGTAGCCGGCAGGTGATTTTGGCATGTCCGGCAGGTGTTTCTGGCGAGCTGTTCAGGTGGTTCCGGTGTTCTTGGCAGGTGATTCTGGCGTGTCCAGCAGGTGGTTCCGGTCTGTCCGGTAATGGGTTCCGTCATGTGCCGCACGTGGTTCTGGCACGTCTGAGAGGTGGTTCCCGCATGCCCGGCAGGTGCTCCAGGAGAGTCCTACAAGTGGTTCTGGCCTAGCCCGCAGGTGATTTTGGCGTGTCCGGCAGGTGGTTCCGGCATGCTCGGCAGGTGGTTCAGGCATGTCTGGTAGGTGGTTCCGGTCTGTCCGCGAGGTGGTTCCGGCGTGTCAGGCACGTGGTTCCGGCATGTGTGACAGGTGGTTCTGGCATGTCCGGCAGGTGATTCTGGATTGTCCACCAAGTGGCTCTGGTGTAACCAGCAGGTGATTCCGGAGTGTACGGCAAGTGGTTCTGGCCTAGCTGGCTGGTGATTTTGGGGTGTCCAGCAGGTGGCTCCAGCGAGTCGAGCAAGTTGTTCCGGTGTGCTCAGCAGGTGGTTCAGGCAGGTCCGGCAGGTGTTTCTGGTCTGTCCAGTACGTGGTGCCGGCATGTCCGGCACGTGCTTCCAGTATGTTTGAGAGGTGGTTCCTACCTTCCCGGCGGGAGATTCCGGAGCGTCCGCCATGTGATTCTGGCCTACCTGGCAGGGGATTTTGGCGTCTCTGGCTGGTGGTTCCGGCGAGTCGAAGAGGAGGTTCCGGCGTGCTCGGCAGGTGCATCCGGTGTCTCTGGCACGTCATTCTGGCACGTTCGAGAGGTGGTTCCGGCATGCCTGACAGGTGATTCCGGAGTGTCCGACAAGGGGTTCTGGCACGTCTGAGAGGTGGTTCCGGCATACCCTGCAGGTGATTCTGGCTTGTCTGCCGAGTGGTGCTGGCGTAGCCATCAGGTGATTTTGGCGTGTCCAGCAGGTGGCTCCAGCGAGTAGAGCAGGTTGTTCCAGCGTACTCAGCAGGTGGTTCAGGCGGGTCTGGCAGGTGGTTCCGGTCTCTCTAGTAGGTGGTTCCGGCGTGTCCGGCACGTGCTTCTGGCACGTCTGAGAGCTGGTTCCGGCATGCCCGGCGGGTGATTCCATAGAGTCCGCCACGTGGTTCTGGCCTAGCTGACAGGTGATTTTGGCGTCCCCGGCAGGTGGTTACAGCGAGTTGAGCAGGAGGTTCCGGCATGCTCGGCAGTTGCATCCGGTGTCTCTGGCACGTGGTTCTGGCACGTCTGACATTTGGTTGCATCATGTCTGGCAGGTGATTCCGGAGTGTCCGGCAAGAGGTTCTGGTGTAGCCGGCAGGTGATTTTGGCATGTCCGGCAGGTGTTTCTGGCGAGCTGTTCAGGTGGTTCCGGTGTTCTTGGCAGGTGATTCTGGCGTGTCCAGCAGGTGGTTCCGGTCTGTCCGGTAATGGGTTCCGTCATGTGCCGCACGTGGTTCTGGCACGTCTGAGAGGTGGTTCCCGCATGCCCGGCAGGTGCTCCAGGAGAGTCCTACAAGTGGTTCTGGCCTAGCCCGCAGGTGATTTTGGCGTGTCCGGCAGGTGGTTCCGGCATGCTCGGCAGGTGGTTCAGGCATGTCTGGTAGGTGGTTCCGGTCTGTCCGCGAGGTGGTTCCGGCGTGTCAGGCACGTGGTTCCGGCATGTGTGACAGGTGGTTCTGGCATGTCCGGCAGGTGATTCTGGATTGTCCACCAAGTGGCTCTGGTGTAACCAGCAGGTGATTCCGGAGTGTACGGCAAGTGGTTCTGGCCTAGCTGGCTGGTGATTTTGGGGTGTCCAGCAGGTGGCTCCAGCGAGTCGAGCAAGTTGTTCCGGTGTGCTCAGCAGGTGGTTCAGGCAGGTCCGGCAGGTGTTTCTGGTCTGTCCAGTACGTGGTGCCGGCATGTCCGGCACGTGCTTCCAGTATGTTTGAGAGGTGGTTCCTACCTTCCCGGCGGGAGATTCCGGAGCGTCCGCCATGTGATTCTGGCCTACCTGGCAGGGGATTTTGGCGTCTCTGGCTGGTGGTTCCGGCGAGTCGAAGAGGAGGTTCCGGCGTGCTCGGCAGGTGCATCCGGTGTCTCTGGCACGTCATTCTGGCACGTTCGAGAGGTGGTTCCGGCATGCCTGACAGGTGATTCCGGAGTGTCCGACAAGGGGTTCTGGCACGTCTGAGAGGTGGTTCCGGCATACCCTGCAGGTGATTCTGGCTTGTCTGCCGAGTGGTGCTGGCGTAGCCATCAGGTGATTTTGGCGTGTCCAGCAGGTGGCTCCAGCGAGTAGAGCAGGTTGTTCCAGCGTACTCAGCAGGTGGTTCAGGCGGGTCTGGCAGGTGGTTCCGGTCTCTCTAGTAGGTGGTTCCGGCGTGTCCGGCACGTGCTTCTGGCACGTCTGAGAGCTGGTTCCGGCATGCCCGGCGGGTGATTCCATAGAGTCCGCCACGTGGTTCTGGCCTAGCTGACAGGTGATTTTGGCGTCCCCGGCAGGTGGTTACAGCGAGTTGAGCAGGAGGTTCCGGCATGCTCGGCAGTTGCATCCGGTGTCTCTGGCACGTGGTTCTGGCACGTCTGACATTTGGTTGCATCATGTCTGGCAGGTGATTCCGGAGTGTCCGGCAAGAGGTTCTGGTGTAGCCGGCAGGTGATTTTGGCATGTCCGGCAGGTGTTTCTGGCGAGCTGTTCAGGTGGTTCCGGTGTTCTTGGCAGGTGATTCTGGCGTGTCCAGCAGGTGGTTCCGGTCTGTCCGGTAATGGGTTCCGTCATGTGCCGCACGTGGTTCTGGCACGTCTGAGAGGTGGTTCCCGCATGCCCGGCAGGTGCTCCAGGAGAGTCCTACAAGTGGTTCTGGCCTAGCCCGCAGGTGATTTTGGCGTGTCCGGCAGGTGGTTCCGGCATGCTCGGCAGGTGGTTCAGGCATGTCTGGTAGGTGGTTCCGGTCTGTCCGCGAGGTGGTTCCGGCGTGTCAGGCACGTGGTTCCGGCATGTGTGACAGGTGGTTCTGGCATGTCCGGCAGGTGATTCTGGATTGTCCACCAAGTGGCTCTGGTGTAACCAGCAGGTGATTCCGGAGTGTACGGCAAGTGGTTCTGGCCTAGCTGGCTGGTGATTTTGGGGTGTCCAGCAGGTGGCTCCAGCGAGTCGAGCAAGTTGTTCCGGTGTGCTCAGCAGGTGGTTCAGGCAGGTCCGGCAGGTGTTTCTGGTCTGTCCAGTACGTGGTGCCGGCATGTCCGGCACGTGCTTCCAGTATGTTTGAGAGGTGGTTCCTACCTTCCCGGCGGGAGATTCCGGAGCGTCCGCCATGTGATTCTGGCCTACCTGGCAGGGGATTTTGGCGTCTCTGGCTGGTGGTTCCGGCGAGTCGAACAGGAGGTTCCGGCGTGCTCGGCAGGTGCATCCGGTGTCTCTGGCACGTCATTCTGGCACGCTCGAGAGGTGGTTCCGGCATGCCTGACAGGTGATTCCGGAGTGTCCGACAAGGGGTTCTGGCACGTCTGAGAGGTGGTTCCGGCATACCCTGCAGGTGATTCTGGCTTGTCTGCCGAGTGGTGCTGGCGTAGCCATCAGGTGATTTTGGCGTGTCCAGCAGGTGGCTCCAGCGAGTAGAGCAGGTTGTTCCAGCGTACTCAGCAGGTGGTTCAGGCGGGTCTGGCAGGTGGTTCCGGTCTCTCTAGTAGGTGGTTCCGGCGTGTCCGGCACGTGCTTCTGGCACGTCTGAGAGCTGGTTCCGGCATGCCCGGCGGGTGATTCCATAGAGTCCGCCACGTGGTTCTGGCCTAGCTGACAGGTGATTTTGGCGTCCCCGGCAGGTGGTTACAGCGAGTTGAGCAGGAGGTTCCGGCATGCTCGGCAGTTGCATCCGGTGTCTCTGGCACGTGGTTCTGGCACGTCTGACATTTGGTTGCATCATGTCTGGCAGGTGATTCCGGAGTGTCCGGCAAGAGGTTCTGGTGTAGCCGGCAGGTGATTTTGGCATGTCCGGCAGGTGTTTCTGGCGAGCTGTTCAGGTGGTTCCGGTGTTCTTGGCAGGTGATTCTGGCGTGTCCAGCAGGTGGTTCCGGTCTGTCCGGTAATGGGTTCCGTCATGTGCCGCACGTGGTTCTGGCACGTCTGAGAGGTGGTTCCCGCATGCCCGGCAGGTGCTCCAGGAGAGTCCTACAAGTGGTTCTGGCCTAGCCCGCAGGTGATTTTGGCGTGTCCGGCAGGTGGTTCCGGCATGCTCGGCAGGTGGTTCAGGCATGTCTGGTAGGTGGTTCCGGTCTGTCCGCGAGGTGGTTCCGGCGTGTCAGGCACGTGGTTCCGGCATGTGTGACAGGTGGTTCTGGCATGTCCGGCAGGTGATTCTGGATTGTCCACCAAGTGGCTCTGGTGTAACCAGCAGGTGATTCCGGAGTGTACGGCAAGTGGTTCTGGCCTAGCTGGCTGGTGATTTTGGGGTGTCCAGCAGGTGGCTCCAGCGAGTCGAGCAAGTTGTTCCGGTGTGCTCAGCAGGTGGTTCAGGCAGGTCCGGCAGGTGTTTCTGGTCTGTCCAGTACGTGGTGCCGGCATGTCCGGCACGTGCTTCCAGTATGTTTGAGAGGTGGTTCCTACCTTCCCGGCGGGAGATTCCGGAGCGTCCGCCATGTGATTCTGGCCTACCTGGCAGGGGATTTTGGCGTCTCTGGCTGGTGGTTCCGGCGAGTCGAAGAGGAGGTTCCGGCGTGCTCGGCAGGTGCATCCGGTGTCTCTGGCACGTCATTCTGGCACGTTCGAGAGGTGGTTCCGGCATGCCTGACAGGTGATTCCGGAGTGTCCGACAAGGGGTTCTGGCACGTCTGAGAGGTGGTTCCGGCATACCCTGCAGGTGATTCTGGCTTGTCTGCCGAGTGGTGCTGGCGTAGCCATCAGGTGATTTTGGCGTGTCCAGCAGGTGGCTCCAGCGAGTAGAGCAGGTTGTTCCAGCGTACTCAGCAGGTGGTTCAGGCGGGTCTGGCAGGTGGTTCCGGTCTCTCTAGTAGGTGGTTCCGGCGTGTCCGGCACGTGCTTCTGGCACGTCTGAGAGCTGGTTCCGGCATGCCCGGCGGGTGATTCCATAGAGTCCGCCACGTGGTTCTGGCCTAGCTGACAGGTGATTTTGGCGTCCCCGGCAGGTGGTTACAGCGAGTTGAGCAGGAGGTTCCGGCATGCTCGGCAGTTGCATCCGGTGTCTCTGGCACGTGGTTCTGGCACGTCTGACATTTGGTTGCATCATGTCTGGCAGGTGATTCCGGAGTGTCCGGCAAGAGGTTCTGGTGTAGCCGGCAGGTGATTTTGGCATGTCCGGCAGGTGTTTCTGGCGAGCTGTTCAGGTGGTTCCGGTGTTCTTGGCAGGTGATTCTGGCGTGTCCAGCAGGTGGTTCCGGTCTGTCCGGTAATGGGTTCCGTCATGTGCCGCACGTGGTTCTGGCACGTCTGAGAGCTGGTTCCCGCATGCCCGGCAGGTGCTCCAGGAGAGTCCTACAAGTGGTTCTGGCCTAGCCCGCAGGTGATTTTGGCGTGTCCGGCAGGTGGTTCCGGCATGCTCGGCAGGTGGTTCAGGCATGTCTGGTAGGTGGTTCCGGTCTGTCCGCGAGGTGGTTCCGGCGTGTCAGGCACGTGGTTCCGGCATGTGTGACAGGTGGTTCTGGCATGTCCGGCAGGTGATTCTGGATTGTCCACCAAGTGGCTCTGGTGTAACCAGCAGGTGATTCCGGAGTGTACGGCAAGTGGTTCTGGCCTAGCTGGCTGGTGATTTTGGGGTGTCCAGCAGGTGGCTCCAGCGAGTCGAGCAAGTTGTTCCGGTGTGCTCAGCAGGTGGTTCAGGCAGGTCCGGCAGGTGTTTCTGGTCTGTCCAGTACGTGGTGCCGGCATGTCCGGCACGTGCTTCCAGTATGTTTGAGAGGTGGTTCCTACCTTCCCGGCGGGAGATTCCGGAGCGTCCGCCATGTGATTCTGGCCTACCTGGCAGGGGATTTTGGCGTCTCTGGCTGGTGGTTCCGGCGAGTCGAAGAGGAGGTTCCGGCGTGCTCGGCAGGTGCATCCGGTGTCTCTGGCACGTCATTCTGGCACGCTCGAGAGGTGGTTCCGGCATGCCTGACAGGTGATTCCGGAGTGTCCGACAAGGGGTTCTGGCACGTCTGAGAGGTGGTTCCGGCATACCCTGCAGGTGATTCTGGCTTGTCTGCCGAGTGGTGCTGGCGTAGCCATCAGGTGATTTTGGCGTGTCCAGCAGGTGGCTCCAGCGAGTAGAGCAGGTTGTTCCAGCGTACTCAGCAGGTGGTTCAGGCGGGTCTGGCAGGTGGTTCCGGTCTCTCTAGTAGGTGGTTCCGGCGTGTCCGGCACGTGCTTCTGGCACGTCTGAGAGCTGGTTCCGGCATGCCCGGCGGGTGATTCCATAGAGTCCGCCACGTGGTTCTGGCCTAGCTGACAGGTGATTTTGGCGTCCCCGGCAGGTGGTTACAGCGAGTTGAGCAGGAGGTTCCGGCATGCTCGGCAGTTGCATCCGGTGTCTCTGGCACGTGGTTCTGGCACGTCTGACATTTGGTTGCATCATGTCTGGCAGGTGATTCCGGAGTGTCCGGCAAGAGGTTCTGGTGTAGCCGGCAGGTGATTTTGGCATGTCCGGCAGGTGTTTCTGGCGAGCTGTTCAGGTGGTTCCGGTGTTCTTGGCAGGTGATTCTGGCGTGT
>NW_027224996.1:0-32169 GCF_041296235.1 Equus asinus
GGAACCACCTCTCAAACATACTGGAAGCACGTGCCGGACATGCCGGCACCACGTACTGGACAGACCAGAAACACCTGCCGGACCTGCCTGAACCACCTGCTGAGCACACCGGAACAACTTGCTCGACTCGCTGGAGCCACCTGCTGGACACCCCAAAATCACCAGCCAGCTAGGCCAGAACCACTTGCCGTACACTCCGGAATCACCTGCTGGTTACACCAGAGCCACTTGGTGGACAATCCAGAATCACCTGCCGGACATGCCAGAACCACCTGTCACACATGCCGGAACCACGTGCCTGACACGCCGGAACCACCTCGCGGACAGACCGGAACCACCTACCAGACATGCCTGAACCACCTGCCGAGCATGCCGGAACCACCTGCCGGACACGCCAAAATCACCTGCGGGCTAGGCCAGAACCACTTGTAGGACTCTCCTGGAGCACCTGCCGGGCATGCGGGAACCACCTCTCAGACGTGCCAGAACCACGTGCGGCACATGACGGAACCCATTACCGGACAGACCGGAACCACCTGCTGGACACGCCAGAATCACCTGCCAAGAACACCGGAACCACCTGAACAGCTCGCCAGAAACACCTGCCGGACATGCCAAAATCACCTGCCGGCTACACCAGAACCTCTTGCCGGACACTCCGGAATCACCTGCCAGACATGATGCAACCAAATGTCAGACGTGCCAGAACCACGTGCCAGAGACACCGGATGCAACTGCCGAGCATGCCGGAACCTCCTGCTCAACTCGCTGTAACCACCTGCCGGGGACGCCAAAATCACCTGTCAGCTAGGCCAGAACCACGTGGCGGACTCTATGGAATCACCCGCCGGGCATGCCGGAACCAGCTCTCAGACGTGCCAGAAGCACGTGCCGGACACGCCGGAACCACCTACTAGAGAGACCGGAACCACCTGCCAGACCGCCTGAACCACCTGCTGAGTACGCTGGAACAACCTGCTCTACTCGCTGGAGCCACCTGCTGGACACGCCAAAATCACCTGATGGCTACGCCAGCACCACTCGGCAGACAAGCCAGAATCACCTGCAGGGTATGCCGGAACCACCTCTCAGACGTGCCAGAACCCCTTGTCGGACACTCCGGAATCACCTGTCAGGCATGCCGGAACCACCTCTCGAACGTGCCAGAATGACGTGCCAGAGACACCGGATGCACCTGCCGAGCACGCCGGAACCTCCTCTTCGACTCGCCGGAACCACCAGCCAGAGACGCAAAATCCCCTGCCAGGTAGGCCAGAATCACATGGCGGACGCTCCGGAATCTCCCGCCGGGAAGGTAGGAACCACCTCTCAAACATACTGGAAGCACGTGCCGGACATGCCGGCACCACGTACTGGACAGACCAGAAACACCTGCCGGACCTGCCTGAACCACCTGCTGAGCACACCGGAACAACTTGCTCGACTCGCTGGAGCCACCTGCTGGACACCCCAAAATCACCAGCCAGCTAGGCCAGAACCACTTGCCGTACACTCCGGAATCACCTGCTGGTTACACCAGAGCCACTTGGTGGACAATCCAGAATCACCTGCCGGACATGCCAGAACCACCTGTCACACATGCCGGAACCACGTGCCTGACACGCCGGAACCACCTCGCGGACAGACCGGAACCACCTACCAGACATGCCTGAACCACCTGCCGAGCATGCCGGAACCACCTGCCGGACACGCCAAAATCACCTGCGGGCTAGGCCAGAACCACTTGTAGGACTCTCCTGGAGCACCTGCCGGGCATGCGGGAACCACCTCTCAGACGTGCCAGAACCACGTGCGGCACATGACGGAACCCATTACCGGACAGACCGGAACCACCTGCTGGACACGCCAGAATCACCTGCCAAGAACACCGGAACCACCTGAACAGCTCGCCAGAAACACCTGCCGGACATGCCAAAATCACCTGCCGGCTACACCAGAACCTCTTGCCGGACACTCCGGAATCACCTGCCAGACATGATGCAACCAAATGTCAGACGTGCCAGAACCACGTGCCAGAGACACCGGATGCAACTGCCGAGCATGCCGGAACCTCCTGCTCAACTCGCTGTAACCACCTGCCGGGGACGCCAAAATCACCTGTCAGCTAGGCCAGAACCACGTGGCGGACTCTATGGAATCACCCGCCGGGCATGCCGGAACCAGCTCTCAGACGTGCCAGAAGCACGTGCCGGACACGCCGGAACCACCTACTAGAGAGACCGGAACCACCTGCCAGACCCGCCTGAACCACCTGCTGAGTACGCTGGAACAACCTGCTCTACTCGCTGGAGCCACCTGCTGGACACGCCAAAATCACCTGATGGCTACGCCAGCACCACTCGGCAGACAAGCCAGAATCACCTGCAGGGTATGCCGGAACCACCTCTCAGACGTGCCAGAACCCCTTGTCGGACACTCCGGAATCACCTGTCAGGCATGCCGGAACCACCTCTCGAACGTGCCAGAATGACGTGCCAGAGACACCGGATGCACCTGCCGAGCACGCCAGAACCACCAGCCAGAGACGCCAAAATCCCCTGCCAGGTAGGCCAGAATCACATGGCGGACGCTCCGGAATCTCCGCCGGGAAGGTAGGAACCACCTCTCAAACATACTGGAAGCACGTGCCGGACATGCCGGCACCACGTACTGGACAGACCAGAAACACCTGCCGGACCTGCCTGAACCACCTGCTGAGCACACCGGAACAACTTGCTCGACTCGCTGGAGCCACCTGCTGGGACACCCCAAAATCACCAGCCAGCTAGGCCAGAACCACTTGCCGTACACTCCGGAATCACCTGCTGGTTACACCAGAGCCACTTGGTGGACAATCCAGAATCACCTGCCGGACATGCCAGAACCACCTGTCACACATGCCGGAACCACGTGCCTGACACGCCGGAACCACCTCGCGGACAGACCGGAACCACCTACCAGACATGCCTGAACCACCTGCCGAGCATGCCGAACCACCTGCCGGACACGCCAAAATCACCTGCGGGCTAGGCCAGAACCACTTGTAGGACTCTCCTGGAGCACCTGCCGGGCATGCGGGAACCACCTCTCAGACGTGCCAGAACCACGTGCGGCACATGACGGAACCCATTACCGGACAGACCGGAACCACCTGCTGGACACGCCAGAATCACCTGCCAAGAACACCGGAACCACCTGAACAGCTCGCCAGAAACACCTGCCGGACATGCAAAATCACCTGCCGGCTACACCAGAACCTCTTGCCGGGACACTCCGGAATCACCTGCCAGACATGATGCAACCAAATGTCAGACGTGCCAGAACCACGTGCCAGAGACACCGATGCAACTGCCGAGCATGCCGGAACCTCCTGCTCAACTCGCTGTAACCACTGCCGGGGACGCCAAAATCACCTGTCAGCTAGGCCAGAACCACGTGGCGGACTCTATGGAATCACCCGGCCGGGCATGCCGAACCAGCTCTCAGACGTGCCAGAAGCACGTGCCGGACACGCCGGAACCACCTACTAGAGAGACCGGAACCACCTGCCAGACCCGCCTGAACCACCTGCTGAGTACGCTGGAACAACCTGCTCTACTCGCTGGAGCCACCTGCTGGACACGCCAAAATCACCTGATGGCTACGCCAGCACCACTCGGCAGACAAGCCAGAATCACCTGCAGGGTATGCCGGAACCACCTCTCAGACGTGCCAGAACCCCTTGTCGGACACTCCGGAATCACCTGTCAGGCATGCCGGAACCACCTCTCGAACGTGCCAGAATGACGTGCCAGAGACACGGATGCACCTGCCGAGCACGCCGGAACCTCCTCTTCGACTCGCCGGAACCACCAGCCAGAGACGCCAAAATCCCCTGCCAGGTAGGCCAGAATCACATGGCGGACGCTCCGGAATCTCCCGCCGGGAAGGTAGGAACCACCTCTCAAACATACTGGAAGCACGTGCCGGACATGCCGGCACCACGTACTGGACAGACCAGAAACACCTGCCCGGACCTGCCTGAACCACCTGCTGAGCACACCGGAACAACTTGCTCGACTCGCTGGAGCCACCTGCTGGACACCCCAAAATCACCAGCCAGCTAGGCCAGAACCACTTGCCGTACACTCCGGAATCACCTGCTGGTTACACCAGAGCCACTTGGTGGACAATCCAGAATCACCTGCCGGACATGCCAGAACCACCTGTCACACATGCCGGAACCACGTGCCTGACACGCCGGAACCACCTCGCGGACAGACCGGAACCACCTACCAGACATGCCTGAACCACCTGCCGAGCATGCCGGAACCACCTGCCGGACACGCCAAAATCACCTGCGGGCTAGGCCAGAACCACTTGTAGGACTCTCCTGGAGCACCTGCCGGGCATGCGGGAACCACCTCTCAGACGTGCCAGAACCACGTGCGGCACATGACGGAACCCATTACCGGACAGACCGGAACCACCTGCTGGACACGCCAGAATCACCTGCCAAGAACACCGGAACCACCTGAACAGCTCGCCAGAAACACCTGCCGGACATGCCAAAATCACCTGCCGGCTACACCAGAACCTCTTGCCGGACACTCCGGAATCACCTGCCAGACATGATGCAACCAAATGTCAGACGTGCCAGAACCACGTGCCAGAGACACCGGATGCAACTGCCGAGCATGCCGGAACCTCCTGCTCAACTCGCTGTAACCACCTGCCGGGGACGCCAAAATCACCTGTCAGCTAGGCCAGAACCACGTGGCGGACTCTATGGAATCACCCGCCGGGCATGCCGGAACCAGCTCTCAGACGTGCCAGAAGCACGTGCCGGACACGCCGGAACCACCTACTAGAGAGACCGGAACCACCTGCCAGACCCGCCTGAACCACCTGCTGAGTACGCTGGAACAACCTGCTCTACTCGCTGGAGCCACCTGCTGGACACGCCAAAATCACCTGATGGCTACGCCAGCACCACTCGGCAGACAAGCCAGAATCACCTGCAGGGTATGCCGGAACCACCTCTCAGACGTGCCAGAACCCCTTGTCGGACACTCCGGAATCACCTGTCAGGCATGCCGGAACCACCTCTCGAACGTGCCAGAATGACGTGCCAGAGACACCGGATGCACCTGCCGAGCACGCCGGAACCTCCTCTTCGACTCGCCGGAACCACCAGCCAGAGACGCCAAAATCCCCTGCCAGGTAGGCCAGAATCACATGGCGGACGCTCCGGAATCTCCCGCCGGGAAGGTAGGAACCACCTCTCAAACATACTGGAAGCACGTGCCGGACATGCCGGCACCACGTACTGGACAGACCAGAAACACCTGCCGGACCTGCCTGAACCACCTGCTGAGCACACCGGAACAACTTGCTCGACTCGCTGGAGCCACCTGCTGGACACCCCAAAATCACCAGCCAGCTATGCCAGAACCACTTGCCGTACACTCCGGAATCACCTGCTGGTTACACCAGAGCCACTTGGTGGACAATCCAGAATCACCTGCCGGACATGCCAGAACCACCTGTCACACATGCCGGAACCACGTGCCTGACACGCCGGAACCACCTCGCGGACAGACCGGAACCACCTACCAGACATGCCTGAACCACCTGCCGAGCATGCCGGAACCACCTGCCGGACACGCCAAAATCACCTGCGGGCTAGGCCAGAACCACTTGTAGGACTCTCCTGGAGCACCTGCCGGGCATGCGGGAACCACCTCTCAGACGTGCCAGAACCACGTGCGGCACATGACGGAACCCATTACCGGACAGACCGGAACCACCTGCTGGACACGCCAGAATCACCTGCCAAGAACACCGGAACCACCTGAACAGCTCGCCAGAAACACCTGCCGGACATGCCAAAATCACCTGCCGGCTACACCAGAACCTCTTGCCGGACACTCCGGAATCACCTGCCAGACATGATGCAACCAAATGTCAGACGTGCCAGAACCACGTGCCAGAGACACCGGATGCAACTGCCGAGCATGCCGGAACCTCCTGCTCAACTCGCTGTAACCACCTGCCGGGGACGCCAAAATCACCTGTCAGCTAGGCCAGAACCACGTGGCGGACTCTATGGAATCACCCGCCGGGCATGCCGGAACCAGCTCTCAGACGTGCCAGAAGCACGTGCCGGACACGCCGGAACCACCTACTAGAGAGACCGGAACCACCTGCCAGACCCGCCTGAACCACCTGCTGAGTACGCTGGAACAACCTGCTCTACTCGCTGGAGCCACCTGCTGGACACGCCAAAATCACCTGATGGCTACGCCAGCACCACTCGGCAGACAAGCCAGAATCACCTGCAGGGTATGCCGGAACCACCTCTCAGACGTGCCAGAACCCCTTGTCGGACACTCCGGAATCACCTGTCAGGCATGCCGGAACCACCTCTCGAACGTGCCAGAATGACGTGCCAGAGACACCGGATGCACCTGCCGAGCACGCCGGAACCTCCTCTTCGACTCGCCGGAACCACCAGCCAGAGACGCCAAAATCCCCTGCCAGGTAGGCCAGAATCACATGGCGGACGCTCCGGAATCTCCCGCCGGGAAGGTAGGAACCACCTCTCAAACATACTGGAAGCACGTGCCGGACATGCCGGCACCACGTACTGGACAGACCAGAAACACCTGCCGGACCTGCCTGAACCACCTGCTGAGCACACCGGAACAACTTGCTCGACTCGCTGGAGCCACCTGCTGGACACCCCAAAATCACCAGCCAGCTAGGCCAGAACCACTTGCCGTACACTCCGGAATCACCTGCTGGTTACACCAGAGCCACTTGGTGGACAATCCAGAATCACCTGCCGGACATGCCAGAACCACCTGTCACACATGCCGGAACCACGTGCCTGACACGCCGGAACCACCTCGCGGACAGACCGGAACCACCTACCAGACATGCCTGAACCACCTGCCGAGCATGCCGGAACCACCTGCCGGACACGCCAAAATCACCTGCGGGCTAGGCCAGAACCACTTGTAGGACTCTCCTGGAGCACCTGCCGGGCATGCGGGAACCACCTCTCAGACGTGCCAGAACCACGTGCGGCACATGACGGAACCCATTACCGGACAGACCGGAACCACCTGCTGGACACGCCAGAATCACCTGCCAAGAACACCGGAACCACCTGAACAGCTCGCCAGAAACACCTGCCGGACATGCCAAAATCACCTGCCGGCTACACCAGAACCTCTTGCCGGACACTCCGGAATCACCTGCCAGACATGATGCAACCAAATGTCAGACGTGCCAGAACCACGTGCCAGAGACACCGGATGCAACTGCCGAGCATGCCGGAACCTCCTGCTCAACTCGCTGTAACCACCTGCCGGGGACGCCAAAATCACCTGTCAGCTAGGCCAGAACCACGTGGCGGACTCTATGGAATCACCCGCCGGGCATGCCGGAACCAGCTCTCAGACGTGCCAGAAGCACGTGCCGGACACGCCGGAACCACCTACTAGAGAGACCGGAACCACCTGCCAGACCCGCCTGAACCACCTGCTGAGTACGCTGGAACAACCTGCTCTACTCGCTGGAGCCACCTGCTGGACACGCCAAAATCACCTGATGGCTACGCCAGCACCACTCGGCAGACAAGCCAGAATCACCTGCAGGGTATGCCGGAACCACCTCTCAGACGTGCCAGAACCCCTTGTCGGACACTCCGGAATCACCTGTCAGGCATGCCGGAACCACCTCTCGAACGTGCCAGAATGACGTGCCAGAGACACCGGATGCACCTGCCGAGCACGCCGGAACCTCCTCTTCGACTCGCCGGAACCACCAGCCAGAGACGCCAAAATCCCCTGCCAGGTAGGCCAGAATCACATGGCGGACGCTCCGGAATCTCCCGCCGGGAAGGTAGGAACCACCTCTCAAACATACTGGAAGCACGTGCCGGACATGCCGGCACCACGTACTGGACAGACCAGAAACACCTGCCGGACCTGCCTGAACCACCTGCTGAGCACACCGGAACAACTTGCTCGACTCGCTGGAGCCACCTGCTGGACACCCCAAAATCACCAGCCAGCTAGGCCAGAACCACTTGCCGTACACTCCGGAATCACCTGCTGGTTACACCAGAGCCACTTGGTGGACAATCCAGAATCACCTGCCGGACATGCCAGAACCACCTGTCACACATGCCGGAACCACGTGCCTGACACGCCGGAACCACCTCGCGGACAGACCGGAACCACCTACCAGACATGCCTGAACCACCTGCCGAGCATGCCGGAACCACCTGCCGGACACGCCAAAATCACCTGCGGGCTAGGCCAGAACCACTTGTAGGACTCTCCTGGAGCACCTGCCGGGCATGCGGGAACCACCTCTCAGACGTGCCAGAACCACGTGCGGCACATGACGGAACCCATTACCGGACAGACCGGAACCACCTGCTGGACACGCCAGAATCACCTGCCAAGAACACCGGAACCACCTGAACAGCTCGCCAGAAACACCTGCCGGACATGCCAAAATCACCTGCCGGCTACACCAGAACCTCTTGCCGGACACTCCGGAATCACCTGCCAGACATGATGCAACCAAATGTCAGACGTGCCAGAACCACGTGCCAGAGACACCGGATGCAACTGCCGAGCATGCCGGAACCTCCTGCTCAACTCGCTGTAACCACCTGCCGGGGACGCCAAAATCACCTGTCAGCTAGGCCAGAACCACGTGGCGGACTCTATGGAATCACCCGCCGGGCATGCCGGAACCAGCTCTCAGACGTGCCAGAAGCACGTGCCGGACACGCCGGAACCACCTACTAGAGAGACCGGAACCACCTGCCAGACCCGCCTGAACCACCTGCTGAGTACGCTGGAACAACCTGCTCTACTCGCTGGAGCCACCTGCTGGACACGCCAAAATCACCTGATGGCTACGCCAGCACCACTCGGCAGACAAGCCAGAATCACCTGCAGGGTATGCCGGAACCACCTCTCAGACGTGCCAGAACCCCTTGTCGGACACTCCGGAATCACCTGTCAGGCATGCCGGAACCACCTCTCGAACGTGCCAGAATGACGTGCCAGAGACACCGGATGCACCTGCCGAGCACGCCGGAACCTCCTCTTCGACTCGCCGGAACCACCAGCCAGAGACGCCAAAATCCCCTGCCAGGTAGGCCAGAATCACATGGCGGACGCTCCGGAATCTCCCGCCGGGAAGGTAGGAACCACCTCTCAAACATACTGGAAGCACGTGCCGGACATGCCGGCACCACGTACTGGACAGACCAGAAACACCTGCCGGACCTGCCTGAACCACCTGCTGAGCACACCGGAACAACTTGCTCGACTCGCTGGAGCCACCTGCTGGACACCCCAAAATCACCAGCCAGCTAGGCCAGAACCACTTGCCGTACACTCCGGAATCACCTGCTGGTTACACCAGAGCCACTTGGTGGACAATCCAGAATCACCTGCCGGACATGCCAGAACCACCTGTCACACATGCCGGAACCACGTGCCTGACACGCCGGAACCACCTCGCGGACAGACCGGAACCACCTACCAGACATGCCTGAACCACCTGCCGAGCATGCCGGAACCACCTGCCGGACACGCCAAAATCACCTGCGGGCTAGGCCAGAACCACTTGTAGGACTCTCCTGGAGCACCTGCCGGGCATGCGGGAACCACCTCTCAGACGTGCCAGAACCACGTGCGGCACATGACGGAACCCATTACCGGACAGACCGGAACCACCTGCTGGACACGCCAGAATCACCTGCCAAGAACACCGGAACCACCTGAACAGCTCGCCAGAAACACCTGCCGGACATGCCAAAATCACCTGCCGGCTACACCAGAACCTCTTGCCGGACACTCCGGAATCACCTGCCAGACATGATGCAACCAAATGTCAGACGTGCCAGAACCACGTGCCAGAGACACCGGATGCAACTGCCGAGCATGCCGGAACCTCCTGCTCAACTCGCTGTAACCACCTGCCGGGGACGCCAAAATCACCTGTCAGCTAGGCCAGAACCACGTGGCGGACTCTATGGAATCACCCGCCGGGCATGCCGGAACCAGCTCTCAGACGTGCCAGAAGCACGTGCCGGACACGCCGGAACCACCTACTAGAGAGACCGGAACCACCTGCCAGACCCGCCTGAACCACCTGCTGAGTACGCTGGAACAACCTGCTCTACTCGCTGGAGCCACCTGCTGGACACGCCAAAATCACCTGATGGCTACGCCAGCACCACTCGGCAGACAAGCCAGAATCACCTGCAGGGTATGCCGGAACCACCTCTCAGACGTGCCAGAACCCCTTGTCGGACACTCCGGAATCACCTGTCAGGCATGCCGGAACCACCTCTCGAACGTGCCAGAATGACGTGCCAGAGACACCGGATGCACCTGCCGAGCACGCCGGAACCTCCTCTTCGACTCGCCGGAACCACCAGCCAGAGACGCCAAAATCCCCTGCCAGGTAGGCCAGAATCACATGGCGGACGCTCCGGAATCTCCCGCCGGGAAGGTAGGAACCACCTCTCAAACATACTGGAAGCACGTGCCGGACATGCCGGCACCACGTACTGGACAGACCAGAAACACCTGCCGGACCTGCCTGAACCACCTGCTGAGCACACCGGAACAACTTGCTCGACTCGCTGGAGCCACCTGCTGGACACCCCAAAATCACCAGCCAGCTAGGCCAGAACCACTTGCCGTACACTCCGGAATCACCTGCTGGTTACACCAGAGCCACTTGGTGGACAATCCAGAATCACCTGCCGGACATGCCAGAACCACCTGTCACACATGCCGGAACCACGTGCCTGACACGCCGGAACCACCTCGCGGACAGACCGGAACCACCTACCAGACATGCCTGAACCACCTGCCGAGCATGCCGGAACCACCTGCCGGACACGCCAAAATCACCTGCGGGCTAGGCCAGAACCACTTGTAGGACTCTCCTGGAGCACCTGCCGGGCATGCGGGAACCACCTCTCAGACGTGCCAGAACCACGTGCGGCACATGACGGAACCCATTACCGGACAGACCGGAACCACCTGCTGGACACGCCAGAATCACCTGCCAAGAACACCGGAACCACCTGAACAGCTCGCCAGAAACACCTGCCGGACATGCCAAAATCACCTGCCGGCTACACCAGAACCTCTTGCCGGACACTCCGGAATCACCTGCCAGACATGATGCAACCAAATGTCAGACGTGCCAGAACCACGTGCCAGAGACACCGGATGCAACTGCCGAGCATGCCGGAACCTCCTGCTCAACTCGCTGTAACCACCTGCCGGGGACGCCAAAATCACCTGTCAGCTAGGCCAGAACCACGTGGCGGACTCTATGGAATCACCCGCCGGGCATGCCGGAACCAGCTCTCAGACGTGCCAGAAGCACGTGCCGGACACGCCGGAACCACCTACTAGAGAGACCGGAACCACCTGCCAGACCCGCCTGAACCACCTGCTGAGTACGCTGGAACAACCTGCTCTACTCGCTGGAGCCACCTGCTGGACACGCCAAAATCACCTGATGGCTACGCCAGCACCACTCGGCAGACAAGCCAGAATCACCTGCAGGGTATGCCGGAACCACCTCTCAGACGTGCCAGAACCCCTTGTCGGACACTCCGGAATCACCTGTCAGGCATGCCGGAACCACCTCTCGAACGTGCCAGAATGACGTGCCAGAGACACCGGATGCACCTGCCGAGCACGCCGGAACCTCCTCTTCGACTCGCCGGAACCACCAGCCAGAGACGCCAAAATCCCCTGCCAGGTAGGCCAGAATCACATGGCGGACGCTCCGGAATCTCCCGCCGGGAAGGTAGGAACCACCTCTCAAACATACTGGAAGCACGTGCCGGACATGCCGGCACCACGTACTGGACAGACCAGAAACACCTGCCGGACCTGCCTGAACCACCTGCTGAGCACACCGGAACAACTTGCTCGACTCGCTGGAGCCACCTGCTGGACACCCCAAAATCACCAGCCAGCTAGGCCAGAACCACTTGCCGTACACTCCGGAATCACCTGCTGGTTACACCAGAGCCACTTGGTGGACAATCCAGAATCACCTGCCGGACATGCCAGAACCACCTGTCACACATGCCGGAACCACGTGCCTGACACGCCGGAACCACCTCGCGGACAGACCGGAACCACCTACCAGACATGCCTGAACCACCTGCCGAGCATGCCGGAACCACCTGCCGGACACGCCAAAATCACCTGCGGGCTAGGCCAGAACCACTTGTAGGACTCTCCTGGAGCACCTGCCGGGCATGCGGGAACCACCTCTCAGACGTGCCAGAACCACGTGCGGCACATGACGGAACCCATTACCGGACAGACCGGAACCACCTGCTGGACACGCCAGAATCACCTGCCAAGAACACCGGAACCACCTGAACAGCTCGCCAGAAACACCTGCCGGACATGCCAAAATCACCTGCCGGCTACACCAGAACCTCTTGCCGGACACTCCGGAATCACCTGCCAGACATGATGCAACCAAATGTCAGACGTGCCAGAACCACGTGCCAGAGACACCGGATGCAACTGCCGAGCATGCCGGAACCTCCTGCTCAACTCGCTGTAACCACCTGCCGGGGACGCCAAAATCACCTGTCAGCTAGGCCAGAACCACGTGGCGGACTCTATGGAATCACCCGCCGGGCATGCCGGAACCAGCTCTCAGACGTGCCAGAAGCACGTGCCGGACACGCCGGAACCACCTACTAGAGAGACCGGAACCACCTGCCAGACCCGCCTGAACCACCTGCTGAGTACGCTGGAACAACCTGCTCTACTCGCTGGAGCCACCTGCTGGACACGCCAAAATCACCTGATGGCTACGCCAGCACCACTCGGCAGACAAGCCAGAATCACCTGCAGGGTATGCCGGAACCACCTCTCAGACGTGCCAGAACCCCTTGTCGGACACTCCGGAATCACCTGTCAGGCATGCCGGAACCACCTCTCGAACGTGCCAGAATGACGTGCCAGAGACACCGGATGCACCTGCCGAGCACGCCGGAACCTCCTCTTCGACTCGCCGGAACCACCAGCCAGAGACGCCAAAATCCCCTGCCAGGTAGGCCAGAATCACATGGCGGACGCTCCGGAATCTCCCGCCGGGAAGGTAGGAACCACCTCTCAAACATACTGGAAGCACGTGCCGGACATGCCGGCACCACGTACTGGACAGACCAGAAACACCTGCCGGACCTGCCTGAACCACCTGCTGAGCACACCGGAACAACTTGCTCGACTCGCTGGAGCCACCTGCTGGACACCCCAAAATCACCAGCCAGCTATGCCAGAACCACTTGCCGTACACTCCGGAATCACCTGCTGGTTACACCAGAGCCACTTGGTGGACAATCCAGAATCACCTGCCGGACATGCCAGAACCACCTGTCACACATGCCGGAACCACGTGCCTGACACGCCGGAACCACCTCGCGGACAGACCGGAACCACCTACCAGACATGCCTGAACCACCTGCCGAGCATGCCGGAACCACCTGCCGGACACGCCAAAATCACCTGCGGGCTAGGCCAGAACCACTTGTAGGACTCTCCTGGAGCACCTGCCGGGCATGCGGGAACCACCTCTCAGACGTGCCAGAACCACGTGCGGCACATGACGGAACCCATTACCGGACAGACCGGAACCACCTGCTGGACACGCCAGAATCACCTGCCAAGAACACCGGAACCACCTGAACAGCTCGCCAGAAACACCTGCCGGACATGCCAAAATCACCTGCCGGCTACACCAGAACCTCTTGCCGGACACTCCGGAATCACCTGCCAGACATGATGCAACCAAATGTCAGACGTGCCAGAACCACGTGCCAGAGACACCGGATGCAACTGCCGAGCATGCCGGAACCTCCTGCTCAACTCGCTGTAACCACCTGCCGGGGACGCCAAAATCACCTGTCAGCTAGGCCAGAACCACGTGGCGGACTCTATGGAATCACCCGCCGGGCATGCCGGAACCAGCTCTCAGACGTGCCAGAAGCACGTGCCGGACACGCCGGAACCACCTACTAGAGAGACCGGAACCACCTGCCAGACCCGCCTGAACCACCTGCTGAGTACGCTGGAACAACCTGCTCTACTCGCTGGAGCCACCTGCTGGACACGCCAAAATCACCTGATGGCTACGCCAGCACCACTCGGCAGACAAGCCAGAATCACCTGCAGGGTATGCCGGAACCACCTCTCAGACGTGCCAGAACCCCTTGTCGGACACTCCGGAATCACCTGTCAGGCATGCCGGAACCACCTCTCGAACGTGCCAGAATGACGTGCCAGAGACACCGGATGCACCTGCCGAGCACGCCGGAACCTCCTCTTCGACTCGCCGGAACCACCAGCCAGAGACGCCAAAATCCCCTGCCAGGTAGGCCAGAATCACATGGCGGACGCTCCGGAATCTCCCGCCGGGAAGGTAGGAACCACCTCTCAAACATACTGGAAGCACGTGCCGGACATGCCGGCACCACGTACTGGACAGACCAGAAACACCTGCCGGACCTGCCTGAACCACCTGCTGAGCACACCGGAACAACTTGCTCGACTCGCTGGAGCCACCTGCTGGACACCCCAAAATCACCAGCCAGCTATGCCAGAACCACTTGCCGTACACTCCGGAATCACCTGCTGGTTACACCAGAGCCACTTGGTGGACAATCCAGAATCACCTGCCGGACATGCCAGAACCACCTGTCACACATGCCGGAACCACGTGCCTGACACGCCGGAACCACCTCGCGGACAGACCGGAACCACCTACCAGACATGCCTGAACCACCTGCCGAGCATGCCGGAACCACCTGCCGGACACGCCAAAATCACCTGCGGGCTAGGCCAGAACCACTTGTAGGACTCTCCTGGAGCACCTGCCGGGCATGCGGGAACCACCTCTCAGACGTGCCAGAACCACGTGCGGCACATGACGGAACCCATTACCGGACAGACCGGAACCACCTGCTGGACACGCCAGAATCACCTGCCAAGAACACCGGAACCACCTGAACAGCTCGCCAGAAACACCTGCCGGACATGCCAAAATCACCTGCCGGCTACACCAGAACCTCTTGCCGGACACTCCGGAATCACCTGCCAGACATGATGCAACCAAATGTCAGACGTGCCAGAACCACGTGCCAGAGACACCGGATGCAACTGCCGAGCATGCCGGAACCTCCTGCTCAACTCGCTGTAACCACCTGCCGGGGACGCCAAAATCACCTGTCAGCTAGGCCAGAACCACGTGGCGGACTCTATGGAATCACCCGCCGGGCATGCCGGAACCAGCTCTCAGACGTGCCAGAAGCACGTGCCGGACACGCCGGAACCACCTACTAGAGAGACCGGAACCACCTGCCAGACCCGCCTGAACCACCTGCTGAGTACGCTGGAACAACCTGCTCTACTCGCTGGAGCCACCTGCTGGACACGCCAAAATCACCTGATGGCTACGCCAGCACCACTCGGCAGACAAGCCAGAATCACCTGCAGGGTATGCCGGAACCACCTCTCAGACGTGCCAGAACCCCTTGTCGGACACTCCGGAATCACCTGTCAGGCATGCCGGAACCACCTCTCGAACGTGCCAGAATGACGTGCCAGAGACACCGGATGCACCTGCCGAGCACGCCGGAACCTCCTCTTCGACTCGCCGGAACCACCAGCCAGAGACGCCAAAATCCCCTGCCAGGTAGGCCAGAATCACATGGCGGACGCTCCGGAATCTCCCGCCGGGAAGGTAGGAACCACCTCTCAAACATACTGGAAGCACGTGCCGGACATGCCGGCACCACGTACTGGACAGACCAGAAACACCTGCCGGACCTGCCTGAACCACCTGCTGAGCACACCGGAACAACTTGCTCGACTCGCTGGAGCCACCTGCTGGACACCCCAAAATCACCAGCCAGCTATGCCAGAACCACTTGCCGTACACTCCGGAATCACCTGCTGGTTACACCAGAGCCACTTGGTGGACAATCCAGAATCACCTGCCGGACATGCCAGAACCACCTGTCACACATGCCGGAACCACGTGCCTGACACGCCGGAACCACCTCGCGGACAGACCGGAACCACCTACCAGACATGCCTGAACCACCTGCCGAGCATGCCGGAACCACCTGCCGGACACGCCAAAATCACCTGCGGGCTAGGCCAGAACCACTTGTAGGACTCTCCTGGAGCACCTGCCGGGCATGCGGGAACCACCTCTCAGACGTGCCAGAACCACGTGCGGCACATGACGGAACCCATTACCGGACAGACCGGAACCACCTGCTGGACACGCCAGAATCACCTGCCAAGAACACCGGAACCACCTGAACAGCTCGCCAGAAACACCTGCCGGACATGCCAAAATCACCTGCCGGCTACACCAGAACCTCTTGCCGGACACTCCGGAATCACCTGCCAGACATGATGCAACCAAATGTCAGACGTGCCAGAACCACGTGCCAGAGACACCGGATGCAACTGCCGAGCATGCCGGAACCTCCTGCTCAACTCGCTGTAACCACCTGCCGGGGACGCCAAAATCACCTGTCAGCTAGGCCAGAACCACGTGGCGGACTCTATGGAATCACCCGCCGGGCATGCCGGAACCAGCTCTCAGACGTGCCAGAAGCACGTGCCGGACACGCCGGAACCACCTACTAGAGAGACCGGAACCACCTGCCAGACCCGCCTGAACCACCTGCTGAGTACGCTGGAACAACCTGCTCTACTCGCTGGAGCCACCTGCTGGACACGCCAAAATCACCTGATGGCTACGCCAGCACCACTCGGCAGACAAGCCAGAATCACCTGCAGGGTATGCCGGAACCACCTCTCAGACGTGCCAGAACCCCTTGTCGGACACTCCGGAATCACCTGTCAGGCATGCCGGAACCACCTCTCGAACGTGCCAGAATGACGTGCCAGAGACACCGGATGCACCTGCCGAGCACGCCGGAACCTCCTCTTCGACTCGCCGGAACCACCAGCCAGAGACGCCAAAATCCCCTGCCAGGTAGGCCAGAATCACATGGCGGACGCTCCGGAATCTCCCGCCGGGAAGGTAGGAACCACCTCTCAAACATACTGGAAGCACGTGCCGGACATGCCGGCACCACGTACTGGACAGACCAGAAACACCTGCCGGACCTGCCTGAACCACCTGCTGAGCACACCGGAACAACTTGCTCGACTCGCTGGAGCCACCTGCTGGACACCCCAAAATCACCAGCCAGCTATGCCAGAACCACTTGCCGTACACTCCGGAATCACCTGCTGGTTACACCAGAGCCACTTGGTGGACAATCCAGAATCACCTGCCGGACATGCCAGAACCACCTGTCACACATGCCGGAACCACGTGCCTGACACGCCGGAACCACCTCGCGGACAGACCGGAACCACCTACCAGACATGCCTGAACCACCTGCCGAGCATGCCGGAACCACCTGCCGGACACGCCAAAATCACCTGCGGGCTAGGCCAGAACCACTTGTAGGACTCTCCTGGAGCACCTGCCGGGCATGCGGGAACCACCTCTCAGACGTGCCAGAACCACGTGCGGCACATGACGGAACCCATTACCGGACAGACCGGAACCACCTGCTGGACACGCCAGAATCACCTGCCAAGAACACCGGAACCACCTGAACAGCTCGCCAGAAACACCTGCCGGACATGCCAAAATCACCTGCCGGCTACACCAGAACCTCTTGCCGGACACTCCGGAATCACCTGCCAGACATGATGCAACCAAATGTCAGACGTGCCAGAACCACGTGCCAGAGACACCGGATGCAACTGCCGAGCATGCCGGAACCTCCTGCTCAACTCGCTGTAACCACCTGCCGGGGACGCCAAAATCACCTGTCAGCTAGGCCAGAACCACGTGGCGGACTCTATGGAATCACCCGCCGGGCATGCCGGAACCAGCTCTCAGACGTGCCAGAAGCACGTGCCGGACACGCCGGAACCACCTACTAGAGAGACCGGAACCACCTGCCAGACCCGCCTGAACCACCTGCTGAGTACGCTGGAACAACCTGCTCTACTCGCTGGAGCCACCTGCTGGACACGCCAAAATCACCTGATGGCTACGCCAGCACCACTCGGCAGACAAGCCAGAATCACCTGCAGGGTATGCCGGAACCACCTCTCAGACGTGCCAGAACCCCTTGTCGGACACTCCGGAATCACCTGTCAGGCATGCCGGAACCACCTCTCGAACGTGCCAGAATGACGTGCCAGAGACACCGGATGCACCTGCCGAGCACGCCGGAACCTCCTCTTCGACTCGCCGGAACCACCAGCCAGAGACGCCAAAATCCCCTGCCAGGTAGGCCAGAATCACATGGCGGACGCTCCGGAATCTCCCGCCGGGAAGGTAGGAACCACCTCTCAAACATACTGGAAGCACGTGCCGGACATGCCGGCACCACGTACTGGACAGACCAGAAACACCTGCCGGACCTGCCTGAACCACCTGCTGAGCACACCGGAACAACTTGCTCGACTCGCTGGAGCCACCTGCTGGACACCCCAAAATCACCAGCCAGCTATGCCAGAACCACTTGCCGTACACTCCGGAATCACCTGCTGGTTACACCAGAGCCACTTGGTGGACAATCCAGAATCACCTGCCGGACATGCCAGAACCACCTGTCACACATGCCGGAACCACGTGCCTGACACGCCGGAACCACCTCGCGGACAGACCGGAACCACCTACCAGACATGCCTGAACCACCTGCCGAGCATGCCGGAACCACCTGCCGGACACGCCAAAATCACCTGCGGGCTAGGCCAGAACCACTTGTAGGACTCTCCTGGAGCACCTGCCGGGCATGCGGGAACCACCTCTCAGACGTGCCAGAACCACGTGCGGCACATGACGGAACCCATTACCGGACAGACCGGAACCACCTGCTGGACACGCCAGAATCACCTGCCAAGAACACCGGAACCACCTGAACAGCTCGCCAGAAACACCTGCCGGACATGCCAAAATCACCTGCCGGCTACACCAGAACCTCTTGCCGGACACTCCGGAATCACCTGCCAGACATGATGCAACCAAATGTCAGACGTGCCAGAACCACGTGCCAGAGACACCGGATGCAACTGCCGAGCATGCCGGAACCTCCTGCTCAACTCGCTGTAACCACCTGCCGGGGACGCCAAAATCACCTGTCAGCTAGGCCAGAACCACGTGGCGGACTCTATGGAATCACCCGCCGGGCATGCCGGAACCAGCTCTCAGACGTGCCAGAAGCACGTGCCGGACACGCCGGAACCACCTACTAGAGAGACCGGAACCACCTGCCAGACCCGCCTGAACCACCTGCTGAGTACGCTGGAACAACCTGCTCTACTCGCTGGAGCCACCTGCTGGACACGCCAAAATCACCTGATGGCTACGCCAGCACCACTCGGCAGACAAGCCAGAATCACCTGCAGGGTATGCCGGAACCACCTCTCAGACGTGCCAGAACCCCTTGTCGGACACTCCGGAATCACCTGTCAGGCATGCCGGAACCACCTCTCGAACGTGCCAGAATGACGTGCCAGAGACACCGGATGCACCTGCCGAGCACGCCGGAACCTCCTCTTCGACTCGCCGGAACCACCAGCCAGAGACGCCAAAATCCCCTGCCAGGTAGGCCAGA
The DNA here is from genome assembly GCF_041296235.1 of Equus asinus. Lineage (NCBI taxonomy): Eukaryota > Metazoa > Chordata > Mammalia > Perissodactyla > Equidae > Equus > Equus asinus. The sequence goes on from NW_027224996.1 coordinate 19,733, forward strand.
ATCACATGGCGGACGCTCCGGAATCTCCCGCCGGGAAGGTAGGAACCACCTCTCAAACATACTGGAAGCACGTGCCGGACATGCCGGCACCACGTACTGGACAGACCAGAAACACCTGCCGGACCTGCCTGAACCACCTGCTGAGCACACCGGAACAACTTGCTCGACTCGCTGGAGCCACCTGCTGGACACCCCAAAATCACCAGCCAGCTATGCCAGAACCACTTGCCGTACACTCCGGAATCACCTGCTGGTTACACCAGAGCCACTTGGTGGACAATCCAGAATCACCTGCCGGACATGCCAGAACCACCTGTCACACATGCCGGAACCACGTGCCTGACACGCCGGAACCACCTCGCGGACAGACCGGAACCACCTACCAGACATGCCTGAACCACCTGCCGAGCATGCCGGAACCACCTGCCGGACACGCCAAAATCACCTGCGGGCTAGGCCAGAACCACTTGTAGGACTCTCCTGGAGCACCTGCCGGGCATGCGGGAACCACCTCTCAGACGTGCCAGAACCACGTGCGGCACATGACGGAACCCATTACCGGACAGACCGGAACCACCTGCTGGACACGCCAGAATCACCTGCCAAGAACACCGGAACCACCTGAACAGCTCGCCAGAAACACCTGCCGGACATGCCAAAATCACCTGCCGGCTACACCAGAACCTCTTGCCGGACACTCCGGAATCACCTGCCAGACATGATGCAACCAAATGTCAGACGTGCCAGAACCACGTGCCAGAGACACCGGATGCAACTGCCGAGCATGCCGGAACCTCCTGCTCAACTCGCTGTAACCACCTGCCGGGGACGCCAAAATCACCTGTCAGCTAGGCCAGAACCACGTGGCGGACTCTATGGAATCACCCGCCGGGCATGCCGGAACCAGCTCTCAGACGTGCCAGAAGCACGTGCCGGACACGCCGGAACCACCTACTAGAGAGACCGGAACCACCTGCCAGACCCGCCTGAACCACCTGCTGAGTACGCTGGAACAACCTGCTCTACTCGCTGGAGCCACCTGCTGGACACGCCAAAATCACCTGATGGCTACGCCAGCACCACTCGGCAGACAAGCCAGAATCACCTGCAGGGTATGCCGGAACCACCTCTCAGACGTGCCAGAACCCCTTGTCGGACACTCCGGAATCACCTGTCAGGCATGCCGGAACCACCTCTCGAACGTGCCAGAATGACGTGCCAGAGACACCGGATGCACCTGCCGAGCACGCCGGAACCTCCTCTTCGACTCGCCGGAACCACCAGCCAGAGACGCCAAAATCCCCTGCCAGGTAGGCCAGAATCACATGGCGGACGCTCCGGAATCTCCCGCCGGGAAGGTAGGAACCACCTCTCAAACATACTGGAAGCACGTGCCGGACATGCCGGCACCACGTACTGGACAGACCAGAAACACCTGCCGGACCTGCCTGAACCACCTGCTGAGCACACCGGAACAACTTGCTCGACTCGCTGGAGCCACCTGCTGGACACCCCAAAATCACCAGCCAGCTATGCCAGAACCACTTGCCGTACACTCCGGAATCACCTGCTGGTTACACCAGAGCCACTTGGTGGACAATCCAGAATCACCTGCCGGACATGCCAGAACCACCTGTCACACATGCCGGAACCACGTGCCTGACACGCCGGAACCACCTCGCGGACAGACCGGAACCACCTACCAGACATGCCTGAACCACCTGCCGAGCATGCCGGAACCACCTGCCGGACACGCCAAAATCACCTGCGGGCTAGGCCAGAACCACTTGTAGGACTCTCCTGGAGCACCTGCCGGGCATGCGGGAACCACCTCTCAGACGTGCCAGAACCACGTGCGGCACATGACGGAACCCATTACCGGACAGACCGGAACCACCTGCTGGACACGCCAGAATCACCTGCCAAGAACACCGGAACCACCTGAACAGCTCGCCAGAAACACCTGCCGGACATGCCAAAATCACCTGCCGGCTACACCAGAACCTCTTGCCGGACACTCCGGAATCACCTGCCAGACATGATGCAACCAAATGTCAGACGTGCCAGAACCACGTGCCAGAGACACCGGATGCAACTGCCGAGCATGCCGGAACCTCCTGCTCAACTCGCTGTAACCACCTGCCGGGGACGCCAAAATCACCTGTCAGCTAGGCCAGAACCACGTGGCGGACTCTATGGAATCACCCGCCGGCATGCCGGAACCAGCTCTCAGACGTGCCAGAAGCACGTGCCGGACACGCCGGAACCACCTACTAGAGAGACCGGAACCACCTGCCAGACCCGCCTGAACCACCTGCTGAGTACGCTGGAACAACCTGCTCTACTCGCTGGAGCCACCTGCTGGACACGCCAAAATCACCTGATGGCTACGCCAGCACCACTCGGCAGACAAGCCAGAATCACCTGCAGGGTATGCCGGAACCACCTCTCAGACGTGCCAGAACCCCTTGTCGGACACTCCGGAATCACCTGTCAGGCATGCCGGAACCACCTCTCGAACGTGCCAGAATGACGTGCCAGAGACACCGGATGCACCTGCCGAGCACGCCGGAACCTCCTCTTCGACTCGCCGGAACCACCAGCCAGAGACGCCAAAATCCCCTGCCAGGTAGGCCAGAATCACATGGCGGACGCTCCGGAATCTCCCGCCGGGAAGGTAGGAACCACCTCTCAAACATACTGGAAGCACGTGCCGGACATGCCGGCACCACGTACTGGACAGACCAGAAACACCTGCCGGACCTGCCTGAACCACCTGCTGAGCACACCGGAACAACTTGCTCGACTCGCTGGAGCCACCTGCTGGACACCCCAAAATCACCAGCCAGCTATGCCAGAACCACTTGCCGTACACTCCGGAATCACCTGCTGGTTACACCAGAGCCACTTGGTGGACAATCCAGAATCACCTGCCGGACATGCCAGAACCACCTGTCACACATGCCGGAACCACGTGCCTGACACGCCGGAACCACCTCGCGGACAGACCGGAACCACCTACCAGACATGCCTGAACCACCTGCCGAGCATGCCGGAACCACCTGCCGGACACGCCAAAATCACCTGCGGGCTAGGCCAGAACCACTTGTAGGACTCTCCTGGAGCACCTGCCGGGCATGCGGGAACCACCTCTCAGACGTGCCAGAACCACGTGCGGCACATGACGGAACCCATTACCGGACAGACCGGAACCACCTGCTGGACACGCCAGAATCACCTGCCAAGAACACCGGAACCACCTGAACAGCTCGCCAGAAACACCTGCCGGACATGCCAAAATCACCTGCCGGCTACACCAGAACCTCTTGCCGGACACTCCGGAATCACCTGCCAGACATGATGCAACCAAATGTCAGACGTGCCAGAACCACGTGCCAGAGACACCGGATGCAACTGCCGAGCATGCCGGAACCTCCTGCTCAACTCGCTGTAACCACCTGCCGGGGACGCCAAAATCACCTGTCAGCTAGGCCAGAACCACGTGGCGGACTCTATGGAATCACCCGCCGGGCATGCCGGAACCAGCTCTCAGACGTGCCAGAAGCACGTGCCGGACACGCCGGAACCACCTACTAGAGAGACCGGAACCACCTGCCAGACCCGCCTGAACCACCTGCTGAGTACGCTGGAACAACCTGCTCTACTCGCTGGAGCCACCTGCTGGACACGCCAAAATCACCTGATGGCTACGCCAGCACCACTCGGCAGACAAGCCAGAATCACCTGCAGGGTATGCCGGAACCACCTCTCAGACGTGCCAGAACCCCTTGTCGGACACTCCGGAATCACCTGTCAGGCATGCCGGAACCACCTCTCGAACGTGCCAGAATGACGTGCCAGAGACACCGGATGCACCTGCCGAGCACGCCGGAACCTCCTCTTCGACTCGCCGGAACCACCAGCCAGAGACGCCAAAATCCCCTGCCAGGTAGGCCAGAATCACATGGCGGACGCTCCGGAATCTCCCGCCGGGAAGGTAGGAACCACCTCTCAAACATACTGGAAGCACGTGCCGGACATGCCGGCACCACGTACTGGACAGACCAGAAACACCTGCCGGACCTGCCTGAACCACCTGCTGAGCACACCGGAACAACTTGCTCGACTCGCTGGAGCCACCTGCTGGACACCCCAAAATCACCAGCCAGCTATGCCAGAACCACTTGCCGTACACTCCGGAATCACCTGCTGGTTACACCAGAGCCACTTGGTGGACAATCCAGAATCACCTGCCGGACATGCCAGAACCACCTGTCACACATGCCGGAACCACGTGCCTGACACGCCGGAACCACCTCGCGGACAGACCGGAACCACCTACCAGACATGCCTGAACCACCTGCCGAGCATGCCGGAACCACCTGCCGGACACGCCAAAATCACCTGCGGGCTAGGCCAGAACCACTTGTAGGACTCTCCTGGAGCACCTGCCGGGCATGCGGGAACCACCTCTCAGACGTGCCAGAACCACGTGCGGCACATGACGGAACCCATTACCGGACAGACCGGAACCACCTGCTGGACACGCCAGAATCACCTGCCAAGAACACCGGAACCACCTGAACAGCTCGCCAGAAACACCTGCCGGACATGCCAAAATCACCTGCCGGCTACACCAGAACCTCTTGCCGGACACTCCGGAATCACCTGCCAGACATGATGCAACCAAATGTCAGACGTGCCAGAACCACGTGCCAGAGACACCGGATGCAACTGCCGAGCATGCCGGAACCTCCTGCTCAACTCGCTGTAACCACCTGCCGGGGACGCCAAAATCACCTGTCAGCTAGGCCAGAACCACGTGGCGGACTCTATGGAATCACCCGCCGGGCATGCCGGAACCAGCTCTCAGACGTGCCAGAAGCACGTGCCGGACACGCCGGAACCACCTACTAGAGAGACCGGAACCACCTGCCAGACCCGCCTGAACCACCTGCTGAGTACGCTGGAACAACCTGCTCTACTCGCTGGAGCCACCTGCTGGACACGCCAAAATCACCTGATGGCTACGCCAGCACCACTCGGCAGACAAGCCAGAATCACCTGCAGGGTATGCCGGAACCACCTCTCAGACGTGCCAGAACCCCTTGTCGGACACTCCGGAATCACCTGTCAGGCATGCCGGAACCACCTCTCGAACGTGCCAGAATGACGTGCCAGAGACACCGGATGCACCTGCCGAGCACGCCGGAACCTCCTCTTCGACTCGCCGGAACCACCAGCCAGAGACGCCAAAATCCCCTGCCAGGTAGGCCAGAATCACATGGCGGACGCTCCGGAATCTCCCGCCGGGAAGGTAGGAACCACCTCTCAAACATACTGGAAGCACGTGCCGGACATGCCGGCACCACGTACTGGACAGACCAGAAACACCTGCCGGACCTGCCTGAACCACCTGCTGAGCACACCGGAACAACTTGCTCGACTCGCTGGAGCCACCTGCTGGACACCCCAAAATCACCAGCCAGCTAGGCCAGAACCACTTGCCGTACACTCCGGAATCACCTGCTGGTTACACCAGAGCCACTTGGTGGACAATCCAGAATCACCTGCCGGACATGCCAGAACCACCTGTCACACATGCCGGAACCACGTGCCTGACACGCCGGAACCACCTCGCGGACAGACCGGAACCACCTACCAGACATGCCTGAACCACCTGCCGAGCATGCCGGAACCACCTGCCGGACACGCCAAAATCACCTGCGGGCTAGGCCAGAACCACTTGTAGGACTCTCCTGGAGCACCTGCCGGGCATGCGGGAACCACCTCTCAGACGTGCCAGAACCACGTGCGGCACATGACGGAACCCATTACCGGACAGACCGGAACCACCTGCTGGACACGCCAGAATCACCTGCCAAGAACACCGGAACCACCTGAACAGCTCGCCAGAAACACCTGCCGGACATGCCAAAATCACCTGCCGGCTACACCAGAACCTCTTGCCGGACACTCCGGAATCACCTGCCAGACATGATGCAACCAAATGTCAGACGTGCCAGAACCACGTGCCAGAGACACCGGATGCAACTGCCGAGCATGCCGGAACCTCCTGCTCAACTCGCTGTAACCACCTGCCGGGGACGCCAAAATCACCTGTCAGCTAGGCCAGAACCACGTGGCGGACTCTATGGAATCACCCGCCGGGCATGCCGGAACCAGCTCTCAGACGTGCCAGAAGCACGTGCCGGACACGCCGGAACCACCTACTAGAGAGACCGGAACCACCTGCCAGACCCGCCTGAACCACCTGCTGAGTACGCTGGAACAACCTGCTCTACTCGCTGGAGCCACCTGCTGGACACGCCAAAATCACCTGATGGCTACGCCAGCACCACTCGGCAGACAAGCCAGAATCACCTGCAGGGTATGCCGGAACCACCTCTCAGACGTGCCAGAACCCCTTGTCGGACACTCCGGAATCACCTGTCAGGCATGCCGGAACCACCTCTCGAACGTGCCAGAATGACGTGCCAGAGACACCGGATGCACCTGCCGAGCACGCCGGAACCTCCTCTTCGACTCGCCGGAACCACCAGCCAGAGACGCCAAAATCCCCTGCCAGGTAGGCCAGAATCACATGGCGGACGCTCCGGAATCTCCCGCCGGGAAGGTAGGAACCACCTCTCAAACATACTGGAAGCACGTGCCGGACATGCCGGCACCACGTACTGGACAGACCAGAAACACCTGCCGGACCTGCCTGAACCACCTGCTGAGCACACCGGAACAACTTGCTCGACTCGCTGGAGCCACCTGCTGGACACCCCAAAATCACCAGCCAGCTATGCCAGAACCACTTGCCGTACACTCCGGAATCACCTGCTGGTTACACCAGAGCCACTTGGTGGACAATCCAGAATCACCTGCCGGACATGCCAGAACCACCTGTCACACATGCCGGAACCACGTGCCTGACACGCCGGAACCACCTCGCGGACAGACCGGAACCACCTACCAGACATGCCTGAACCACCTGCCGAGCATGCCGGAACCACCTGCCGGACACGCCAAAATCACCTGCGGGCTAGGCCAGAACCACTTGTAGGACTCTCCTGGAGCACCTGCCGGGCATGCGGGAACCACCTCTCAGACGTGCCAGAACCACGTGCGGCACATGACGGAACCCATTACCGGACAGACCGGAACCACCTGCTGGACACGCCAGAATCACCTGCCAAGAACACCGGAACCACCTGAACAGCTCGCCAGAAACACCTGCCGGACATGCCAAAATCACCTGCCGGCTACACCAGAACCTCTTGCCGGACACTCCGGAATCACCTGCCAGACATGATGCAACCAAATGTCAGACGTGCCAGAACCACGTGCCAGAGACACCGGATGCAACTGCCGAGCATGCGGAACCTCCTGCTCAACTCGCTGTAACCACCTGCCGGGGACGCCAAATCACCTGTCAGCTAGGCCAGAACCACGTGGCGGACTCTATGGAATCACCCGCCGGGCATGCCGGAACCAGCTCTCAGACGTGCCAGAAGCACGTGCCGGACACGCTGGAACCACCTACTAGAGAGACCGAACACCTGCCAGACCCGCCTGAACCACCTGCTGAGTACGCTGGAACAACCTGCTCTACTCGCTGGAGCCACCTGCTGGACACGCCAAAATCACCTGATGGCTACGCCAGCACCACTCGGCAGACAAGCCAGAATCACCTGCAGGGTATGCCGGAACCACTCTCAGACGTGCCAGAACCCCTTGTCGGACACTCCGGAATCACCTGTCAGGCATGCCGGAACCACCTCTCGAACGTGCCAGAATGACGTGCCAGAGACACCGGATGCACCTGCCGAGCACGCCGGAACCTCCTCTTCGACTCGCCGGAACCACCAGCAGAGACGCCAAAATCCCTCCAGGTAGGCCAGAATCACATGGCGGACGCTCCGGAATCTCCCGCCGGTAAGGTAGGAACCACCTCTCAAACATACTGGAAGCACGTGCCGGACATGCCGGCACCACGTACTGACAGACCAGAACACCTGCCGGACCTGCCTGAACCACCTGCTGAGCACACCGGAACAACTTGCTCGACTCGCTGGAGCCACCTGCTGGACACCCCAAAATCACCAGCCAGCTATGCCAGAACCACTTGCCGTACACTCCGGAATCACTGCTGGTTACACCAGAGCACTTGGTGGACAATCCAGAATCACCTGCCGGACATGCCAGAACCACCTGTCACACATGCCGGAACCACGTGCCTGACACGCCGGAACCACCTCGCGGACAGACCGGTACCACCTACCAGACATGCCTGAACCACCTGCCGAGCATGCCGGAACCACCTGCCGGACACGCCAAAATCACCTGCGGGCTAGGCAGAACCACTTGTAGGACTCTCCTGGAGCACCTGCCGGGCATGCGGGAACCACCTCTCAGACGTGCCAGAAAAAAAAAAGGCACATGACGGAACCCATTACCGGACAGACCGGAACCACCTGCTGGACACGCCAGAATCACCTGCCAAGAACACCGGAACCACCTGAACAGCTCGCCAGAAACACCTGCCGGACATGCCAAAATCACCTGCCGGCTACACCAGAACCTCTTGCCGGACACTCCGGAATCACCTGCCAGACATGATGCAACCAAATGTCAGACGTGCCAGAACCACGTGCCAGAGACACCGGATGCAACTGCCGAGCATGCCGGAACCTCCTGCTCAACTCGCTGTAACCACCTGCCGGGGACGCCAAAATCACCTGTCAGCTAGGCCAGAACCACGTGGCGGACTCTATGGAATCACCCGCCGGGCATGCCGGAACCAGCTCTCAGACGTGCCAGAAGCACGTGCCGGACACGCCGGAACCACCTACTAGAGAGACCGGAACCACCTGCCAGACCCGCCTGAACCACCTGCTGAGTACGCTGGAACAACCTGCTCTACTCGCTGGAGCCACCTGCTGGACACGCCAAAATCACCTGATGGCTACGCCAGCACCACTCGGCAGACAAGCCAGAATCACCTGCAGGGTATGCCGGAACCACCTCTCAGACGTGCCAGAACCCCTTGTCGGACACTCCGGAATCACCTGTCAGGCATGCCGGAACCACCTCTCGAACGTGCCAGAATGACGTGCCAGAGACACCGGATGCACCTGCCGAGCACGCCGGAACCTCCTCTTCGACTCGCCGGAACCACCAGCCAGAGACGCCAAAATCCCCTGCCAGGTAGGCCAGAATCACATGGCGGACGCTCCGGAATCTCCGCCGGGAAGGTAGGAACCACTCTCAAACATACTGGAAGCACGTGCGGACATGCCGGCACCACGTACTGGACAGACCAGAAACACCTGCCGGACCTGCCTGAACCACCTGCTGAGCACACCGGAACAACTTGCTCGACTCGCTGGAGCCACCTGCTGGACACCCCAAAATCACCAGCCAGCTATGCCAGAACCACTTGCCGTACACTCCGGAATCACCTGCTGGTTACACCAGAGCCACTTGGTGGACAATCCAGAATCACCTGCCGGACATGCCAGAACCACCTGTCACACATGCCGGAACCACGTGCCTGACACGCCGGAACCACCTCGCGGACAGACCGGAACCACCTACCAGACATGCCTGAACCACCTGCCGAGCATGCCGGAACCACCTGCCGGACACGCCAAAATCACCTGCGGGCTAGGCCAGAACCACTTGTAGGACTCTCCTGGAGCACCTGCCGGGCATGCGGGAACCACCTCTCAGACGTGCCAGAACCACGTGCGGCACATGACGGAACCCATTACCGGACAGACCGGAACCACCTGCTGGACACGCCAGAATCACCTGCCAAGAACACCGGAACCACCTGAACAGCTCGCCAGAAACACCTGCCGGACATGCCAAAATCACCTGCCGGCTACACCAGAACCTCTTGCCGGACACTCCGGAATCACCTGCCAGACATGATGCAACCAAATGTCAGACGTGCCAGAACCACGTGCCAGAGACACCGGATGCAACTGCCGAGCATGCCGGAACCTCCTGCTCAACTCGCTGTAACCACCTGCCGGGGACGCCAAAATCACCTGTCAGCTAGGCCAGAACCACGTGGCGGACTCTATGGAATCACCCGCCGGGCATGCCGGAACCAGCTCTCAGACGTGCCAGAAGCACGTGCCGGACACGCCGGAACCACCTACTAGAGAGACCGGAACCACCTGCCAGACCCGCCTGAACCACCTGCTGAGTACGCTGGAACAACCTGCTCTACTCGCTGGAGCCACCTGCTGGACACGCCAAAATCACCTGATGGCTACGCCAGCACCACTCGGCAGACAAGCCAGAATCACCTGCAGGGTATGCCGGAACCACCTCTCAGACGTGCCAGAACCCCTTGTCGGACACTCCGGAATCACCTGTCAGGCATGCCGGAACCACCTCTCGAACGTGCCAGAATGACGTGCCAGAGACACGGATGCACCTGCCGAGCACGCCGGAACCTCCTCTTCGACTCGCCGGAACCACCAGCCAGAGACGCCAAAATCCCCTGCCAGGTAGGCCAGAATCACATGGCGGACGCTCCGGAATCTCCCGCCGGGAAGGTAGGAACCACCTCTCAAACATACTGGAAGCACGTGCCGGACATGCCGGCACCAACGTACTGGACAGACCAGAAACACCTGCCGGACCTGCCTGAACCACCTGCTGAGCACACCGGAACAAACTTGCTCGACTCGCTGGAGCCACCTGCTGGACACCCCAAAATCACCAGCCAGCTATGCCAGAACCACTTGCCGTACACTCCGGAATCACCTGCTGGTTACACCAGAGCCACTTGGTGGACAATCCAGAATCACCTGCCGGACATGCCAGAACCACCTGTCACACATGCCGGAACCACGTGCCTGACACGCCGGAACCACCTCGCGGACAGACCGGAACCACCTACCAGACATGCCTGAACCACCTGCCGAGCATGCCGGAACCACCTGCCGGACACGCCAAAATCACCTGCGGGCTAGGCCAGAACCACTTGTAGGACTCTCCTGGAGCACCTGCCGGGCATGCGGGAACCACCTCTCAGACGTGCCAGAACCACGTGCGGCACATGACGGAACCCATTACCGGACAGACCGGAACCACCTGCTGGACACGCCAGAATCACCTGCCAAGAACACCGGAACCACCTGAACAGCTCGCCAGAAACACCTGCCGGACATGCCAAAATCACCTGCCGGCTACACCAGAACCTCTTGCCGGACACTCCGGAATCACCTGCCAGACATGATGCAACCAAATGTCAGACGTGCCAGAACCACGTGCCAGAGACACCGGATGCAACTGCCGAGCATGCCGGAACCTCCTGCTCAACTCGCTGTAACCACCTGCCGGGGACGCCAAAATCACCTGTCAGCTAGGCCAGAACCACGTGGCGGACTCTATGGAATCACCCGCCGGGCATGCCGGAACCAGCTCTCAGACGTGCCAGAAGCACGTGCCGGACACGCCGGAACCACCTACTAGAGAGACCGGAACCACCTGCCAGACCCGCCTGAACCACCTGCTGAGTACGCTGGAACAACCTGCTCTACTCGCTGGAGCCACCTGCTGGACACGCCAAAATCACCTGATGGCTACGCCAGCACCACTCGGCAGACAAGCCAGAATCACCTGCAGGGTATGCCGGAACCACCTCTCAGACGTGCCAGAACCCCTTGTCGGACACTCCGGAATCACCTGTCAGGCATGCCGGAACCACCTCTCGAACGTGCCAGAATGACGTGCCAGAGACACCGGATGCACCTGCCGAGCACGCCGGAACCTCCTCTTCGACTCGCCGGAACCACCAGCCAGAGACGCCAAAATCCCCTGCCAGGTAGGCCAGAATCACATGGCGGACGCTCCGGAATCTCCGCCGGGAAGGTAGGAACCACCTCTCAAACATACTGGAAGCACGTGCCGGACATGCCGGCACCACGTACTGGACAGACCAGAAACACCTGCCGGACCTGCCTGAACACCTGCTGAGCACACCGGAACAACTTGCTCGACTCGCTGGAGCCACCTGCTGGACACCCAAAATCACCAGCCAGCTATGCCAGAACCACTTGCCGTACACTCCGGAATCACCTGCTGGTTACACCAGAGCCACTTGGTGGACAATCCAGAATCACCTGCCGGACATGCCAGAACCACCTGTCACACATGCCGGAACCACGTGCCTGACACGCCGGAACCACCTCGCGGACAGACCGGAACCACCTACCAGACATGCCTGAACCACCTGCCGAGCATGCCGGAACCACCTGCCGGACACGCCAAAATCACCTGCGGGCTAGGCCAGAACCACTTGTAGGACTCTCCTGGAGCACCTGCCGGGCATGCGGGAACCACCTCTCAGACGTGCCAGAACCACGTGCGGCACATGACAAAAAAAAAAAAAAAACAGACCGGAACCA